>NC_133537.1:92272755-92574119 GCF_048544455.1 Silene latifolia | reverse complement strand
TGATTTAATCTAAGAAAACTTGGTTTAATCTAAGGAAACTTGATTAAGAGAGTATTACAAATGGGGTATATATAGTAGTACATCATTAGGTTAAGCAAGGGCAAATTAGTAAATAACAATGCTAATTGTTGAGTAGGGAAATGCTCCTCTCAAAAAAAGATGCTAGTCTCCTTTTTGCTAGTCTTTCAGAAATATGCGCATCTCAAGTGGAACAAGGAAGAGGACGTTTTGCACTGTGAAGGAATCCGAGCGGATTGTGGGTCGGGACGCTCGGACTGTAGCAGGGGAGACGAGCGGATCAAGCACGGGACGCTCGGATCTTAAGGCAGTGTTCTTCTTCATTCTTGTCTGTTAAACAATCTGAGCGTCTTTGAAGGGAAGACGCTCGTCCTGCAGGAGACGAGCGGATTGGGTCTCGGGACGCTCGTCCTGGCGGACAGTTTCTCTATTTGAGCTCGGATTGTAAAATGGACATCATTTTCTCATCCGGACTCCTATTGGAGTGATTCAAAAGCCTAGACCACTTAATTTTTCGACGCCGTTTCATATAGAATACTTTCAGAGCCAAAGGAGCAACTCTTAGTTTGGGTTCCGAGTAATTTCTTTATGTAATGGCTTCCTTGCTTTTCCTCCTCTTGCATACCCCTTATTCTTGTGTTGTTGGCTCTCATTCTTGCCTCCTCTTCATACTAGTCCATCTAATATCATCAAAAAGCTTCCAAATATGCATGAAAGACGGGAATTTCCGCCTTATTATCTTTTTTCCTACAAAACATACGAAATGTACTAGGAAAGCAAAATAGGAAGCATTTGACGAATAAAATGTCTATGGAATGTTATATTAGTATGCAAAATGGGCTCAATTAGGGGACTAAATGTGCGCAATTATAAGCCACATCAAATATCCCCAAACCGCACCTTTACTCGTCCCGAGTAAAGAGGTGACAAAAACTAGGACCCTTTTTCAAACTAACCTACTAATATAGCCGCTGTGAGACAATTAGCGGGTCTCACTCCGCCCCTTCAACTCACAACAAGACAACCATGAGGTAGGTTGCCTTCTTGCAAGGCAAGGTGGGTCTTACCAAAATGGCGACACATCCAAGCATTAAAGCACACAAAAACAAGTAATGGATGCATCTACAAAAATGAATAGCCACTTTCCTCATCTAAGTGGCGGAAATTATCTAAAGGGGAAGCAATTCAAGGGTACACACTCCATTATAGATATGGTTTCTTCAAACTACTAAGCCTAGAAGGATACCAATAAATCACCTCAAAGTTATGTCAATCTAGGGTACCTTTGTCCTCAATCGTTAAATGCTTTTGTCAAGAATAGACTCCATATGGTGTTAGAAACACTGGAGGATCGCGGAATTCCCTTTCTTGCCTAGACAAGAAGAAGGGTCGCCCCATATCTACCATGCACAAAAGTGGATTTGATGGAAAGGGATCAATAGATTTTGAGTTTCATGTGGGAGTTTGCTTTTGTTGTTGTTATTCCCCCCAATTTCTTGTGGCATTTGACATTTGAGAACACTTTCTTTTTGCTATTTCTTTTGATGTTTGACATTTTCAACACTTGACAATTTTCAACTTTTCTTTGCATTTCTTTTGAACATTTTCAAAGTCACCCTATTTGTAGTGAGGGTGCTTATATTTGAAGCTTTAGGAGTCTGTTTTTGCTCCTCTTTTCTTTTGATGAAATTGCAAACTTTCTGACTTTTATTTCAATTCTTGAACTCAAATTTTGAACATTTTTTGTGCCCATTCCCTTTCATGACAAAATGTGGCAGAATGTGGAAGATGGATGGTTGCATGGTTTCAAGGGTCGCCTTGGAATAAACGGTAGCCAAGGAGTTATCACACCACAAGGTACTTTTGACTAGGCCTTAATCCATGGGTCAAAGGATACTAGCATGACACATCCTATGGTGTTTTATAAGTATTCTAACAAGCAAAGTCTTAAGAAGAAAAAGTATCTACAAGGGCCTATAAACATTTGTCAAGTTTCCCAAATGGATGCTTTCACAAAAATTTTCCTAAATGCAACTATATGCCATGATGCAACTAGCATTTATACATCCTAATGCATATGCTTCTACCAACTATTATGCCAAATAATCTAAATGCAAGTCCTATAATCACATTGTTTATACCGCATCAATCAAAATAAAGCCACATAGTCATTAACATAAAGAGGAAAAAGGAGATTGGAAAGATCATACCATGCGTTCTTCAATATACTCATGTCTCGGATGTGGCGTAGTCGATCAATGTGAAAAAGGATGGACAAGCACAATATATACAAAACACAATATATTCACAAGACTATACTATAAAGGAAATGAACATGTTTTTGGTTTTTGAAATTTTCAAATTTTTATGATTTTCGTTTTTATGAAATTAAAGAACATATTTTTGGGATTTTTCTAAATTTTTCAATTTTTATGCATTTTTGGAATATAAATTCTCATCCCCCACTTTATTTTGGACATTGTCCTCAATGTACATGTAGGAGTAGGAATAAAAAGGAAATAGATGATTTTGGATTTTTGATTTTTTTGAAATAAAGTACAAACGCAATGATATGATATGAATGAATGCATGCTCTAACTAAATGTAATTTTAAATGACATATATAACAAATGAATGCAACTTAAACTATATTATATGATGCATGATTTCTAGTAAACTATGGTCACCTATGATCAAACCTCCCCAAACCGATTTAAACACTATTTCTAGTGTAGAAATGAATAGGTTTGGACATTAGTGACTATGCATGAATTCTAGCTAGTCTATATGCAACTATCTACATGAATCATGTGAGATATATTACAATGCAACTATACTATATGAACTAGCTAATGTAAATGCAATATGAGATATAATACAAATGCAAGCTAAATGTATATGTATATAACTAAATGCATGTGTAAATGTAATGCAAAGTCAAAGGAAAGGGTATCTTACAGATGGTGGTTTGAGGGAGGACTCCACCAAACTAGTTCAAATTGTAGAAATTCTTTATGCATAGAGCTCAAGGCTCTTAGAAGAAGATCAAAAGCTTGTGAACAAGCTCCAAATAAGCATATGTATGGGTTGCTCCACTTGAGCATGAAATTTGGCCAAGGAAGCTTGTCGTAAATTCTTTCTTTCATCTTGTCCTTGGCACTAGAGCTTTCCCAATGCTTCAAACCAATTAGCACATGATTCTCGTCAACACTAGGTACGAAGTATGGTTCATATTCGTCCGGAGACTTCCACTTACCACCTTCTTCTTCAATTTTTGTGATGATGATAGCATTTGAATTTATCAATCCTTCAAGAGTAGAAGGAGAATTCTCATAACATTGATGACCGGATACCTTAGGGGTTGATGTTGTGGGTGCTAAATTTCCACAAGCAAGTTCATTTGCAAGTTTGTTCTTGAGCTTCTCCATCAAGTACCCTTTGTATGATGCTTTGACTTTTTGAAGAAGGTCCACCATATCATCTCCAACAATCATTGGCTCCATGGTGGGTGCTAAAAGGTACTCATGGTCAATAGGAAAGAGACATTCATCTTCCTCGCGGAAGCATACCTCAAACTTCTCAAGGATAGGCTCCTCAAGCAAGGTGATATCACAAGTCCATTCTTCCCCCTAATTCCAAAGGTCCTTGTAAGACACGTATTCTTCATAAGCCTCTTTTATGGTCTTGTCATCATTACTATCTTCATATGAATCATAAATGGGGGCTTCACTCCTCAACAATTCTTCCTCCACCATCTCAATGTTCACATCAAAAGTCACACCCTCATACTAACAAAGGCTAAGAGTATTTGGCTTACTCAACATCATATCTTCCTCATCAAGTACCACACTTTCATACTCACAAGAGCTCAAAGAGATTGGCTCTTCCCACTTCTCATCAAAGGTAACTCCTTCAAACTCGCATTCATGATCAATGTCCAAGGAATGGTGGGGAGTGATTGTTTGGGATTCTTTCATTTGGGCAATTTGAATCTCCAATTCCTCACCTTGGGTAACAATGCCTTGAAGAACATTGTCCCTCTTTTAGCTTTCCTCTAACATTTGTTTGAAGAAGTTTTGTTGATCTCCCATCATTTGGAGAATCACATTTTGAATGGGTTCATTTTTTTTTGTGGGTGGGTTTGAAAATGGTTGTATTATGGCAATTGAAATTCATTATGAAATGGGTATTGGGTGGGTGGTTCTTGTGGATATTGGATGTGGTGATTTTGGTGGGAAAATTTAGGGTAGTAGTTAGGATTTTCATTGTATGAGTTGTAAGGTAGGTTTGTGTTGACTTGCTCCCATACCCATAGTCATACTCAAAAGATCCACCACATACTCCATTTGTCAAGTCTTGGGTCATCATTATAGCCAAGATAAAGATACAACTACAAACAAGGAAACTATAAGAAAACGGTAAAACGAACCTTGAGGAACAAGTTCCTCAAGGTTAAAGCACAATTAAAATAGACAAACAAGTAAGAACTTAATCATAAAACACCATCCCCGGCAACGGCGCCATTTTGATGAAGAGTGTGATGTCGTCGGGTCTCCCAATCAAACACATTTATATTCTCAACAAATAACTAGTTAGTGGTAAGTCGAGGTCGATCCATGGGATGGTGTGCTTTGGGTTTTAAATCTATCTATCTCAATTTATGCTAGTGTCACAATTTGTTTGGGTTTGTAGTTGTGTTCTAAACTAATGAAAGTAATAAAGTAAAAAGAGGTGTAAACAAGTATTAAAGAGTACTAGGATGTCATGGGGTCATAGGGGATTCATGGTGTTGATCATACAAACATGTTCACAAAGTTGCAAGCAATTAATGTTGTGGAGGAACCGAGTTGGTTTATGTCTTACGGTTCATAGGAAGAGTTGGGTCCCGGAGCCGAATCGATTAGATTGTACAACACCTACAAGTCGACTTACTTTCCTCCTATTCAACTTCTATGCATGGTCTAACAAGACTCGAGTTGGTTTATATCTTACAAGTCTTGTTGAGAAGGTAAGATATGGGTAAAATGCAAGGATTCTTAGGCTTAGCATTTCATCAAACATAACATGTGCATAAGTTGAAATCACAACAAGCAAGCAAATAAATTATGTGAAAATATTAGATTAAGCATGAATCATTCCCCATGTTGGTTTCCCCTAATTACCCATTAATCCTACCTAAGAGACTACTCACTCATTATCAAGTTTAACATGCTAACAAGGTTGTCAATCATATTAACAAGGCAAAATATGATGAACAAGTAAGAAAGATTAACAATAATTAAAACAAGGATTAAGAGAATTATACCTATGGACATTCCAAAATAATAATGCAAAGAATAATAGAAGTACTTGATAATTGATGGAAGGTTGTCAATCTCCTAATAAACCCAAATGATCTTCTAATTACCCAATAATAAACTTGAATTACTCAATAATAAACTTGAACAATAATTAAGGAAATATTAATGTGTAATTTTGTGGAAAGATTAAAGGATAATCTATTCTAATCTACTCCTAATCTAATCTAAGGAAAGTTGATTTAATCTAAGAAAACTTGGTTTAATCTAAGGAAACTTGATTAAGAGAGTATTACAAATGGGGTATATATAGTAGTACATCATTAGGTTAAGCAAGAACAAATTAGTAAATAACAATGCTAATTGTTGAGTAGGGAAATGCTCCTCTCAAAGAAAGATGCTAGTCTCCTTTTTGCTAGTCTTTCAGAAATATGCATATCTCGAGTGGAACAAGGAAGAGGACGTTTTGCACTGTGAAGGAATCCGAGCGAATTGTGGGTCGGGACGCTCGGACTGTAGCAGGGGGAGACAAGCGGATCAAGCACGGGACGCTCGGATCTTAAGGCAGTGTTCTTCTTCATTCTTGTCTGTCAAACAATCTGAGCGTCTTTGAAGGGAAGACGCTCGTCCTGCAGGAGACGAGCAGATTGGGTCTCGGGACGCTCGTCCTGACGGACAGTTTCTCTATTTGAGCTCGGATTAAAAAACGGACATTATTTTTTCATCCGGACTCCTATTGGAGTGATTCAAAAGCCTAGACCACTTAATGTTTCGACGTCGTTTCATATAGCATACTTTCAGAGCCAAAGTAGCAACTCTTGGTTTGGGTTCCGAGCAATTTCTTCATGTAATGGCTTTCTTGCTTTTCCTCCTCTTGCATACCCCTTATTCTTGTGTTGTTGGCTCTCATTCTTGCCTCCTCTTCATACTAATCCATCTAATATAATCGAAAAGCTTCCAAATATGCACGAAAGACGAGAATTTCCGCCTTATTATCTCCTTTCCTACAAAACATACGAAATGTACTAGGAAAGCAAAATAGGAAGCATTTGACGGGTAAAATGTCTATGGAATGTTATTTTAGTATGAAAAATGGGCTCAATTAGGGGACTAAATGTGCGCAATTATAAGCCATATCACCTTTCTCTAGGGTTACTGAGGCCAAAGCTGCTCTCCTGGCATGTCAACAGGAATTGCAAAGCTGTCCTTTATCTCAGGATCTCATTCTTCAAGAAAGAGGTCTTCTGGTTGAATACAATTCTCTTAAGTCTGCTGAGATTAGCATGGTCCAACAGAAAGCTAAGGTGGATAACATCACTCATGGTGACTGTTCAACCAAATATTTCTTCTCTAGGATCCAGGAGAGGAAACAGCAACAGATCATTGGGAGGATTGTTGATAGAAATGGCATTGAGAGAACTGGGCTCTCTGAAGTTGCTGAGGGTTTTGTTGATTATTATGCACACCTGTTGGGAACCTCTATGGCTGTTTCTCCTCTTGATACTGCCTTTATCCAACAAGGCCCTTGTATCCTTGCTGAGGATCATGATCAACTTATTAAGCCTCTTACTGCTGATGAAATAAAGCTTGCTCTCTTCAGTATAGACTCTGGTAAGAATCCTAGGCCAGATGGATTCTCATCTGCTTTTTTCAAGGATTCCTAGGATCTAACTGGACAGGATTTGTGCAAAGCTGTGCAAGAATTTTTCAGGACGGGGAAAATGAGTAAGCAAGCTAACTCTACTCTCATCACTTTAATTCCAAAGAAAAAAGTCAGTTCTAGTGTTATGGATTACAGGCCTATATCCTGTTGCTCTACCATCTATAAAATTGTAAGTAAGATCCTAGTAAGTAGACTTCAGGGGGCACTCCCTTCTCTGGTGGGTCCTTAACAAGCTGCTTTTGTGCAGGGGAGAAGTATATTTGAAAACATAATGCTCTCCCAATCCCTTGTCAGAAACTACACTAGGAAATATATTACTTCTAGATGTTTAGTTATGATTGATATCCAGAAAGCCTTTGACTCCCTTCAATGGAAATTTGTTGAAAACATGCTAACTGCTCTCAAGTTCCCTGCTATGTTCATCAAGTGGATCATGGGTTGTATTTCCGGGTCATGGTTCTCAATCAAGATCAATGGAGGAGCTCATGGGTTTTTCAAAGGTCAGAGTGGCCTGAGGCAAGGGGATCCTTTGTCCCCTTATCTTTTTGTTTTGAGCATGGAAATTGTCTAGATATTTGAGGAAGCTTGATACTAAGCCTATGGTGTCACTTCATCCTAAGGGTGCTAAACTCAAGCTCACCCACTTAGTTTTTGCTGATGACCTCATGCTCTTTATAGGGAGATGTCCCTTCAGTCAATGGAGCAGTTGAGATTCTTGAGAATTTTGCATCTTGGTCTGGCTTGAGAGCTAATATTCTTAAGACTGAGGTGTACTTTGGGGGTGTCTCTGACTCTGTAAAAGCTCATATACTACAATGTACTGGGTTTACTGAAGGGAAATTTCCTTTCCGCTATTTAGGTGTCCCACTGAATTCTGCTAAAAATAGTAGAGAAGTCTATGGTGCATTACTTACCAAGCTCCAGAACTCACTACTCCACTGGTCAAATAGCTTCCTTTCTTATGCAGGGAGAATTCAAATCTTGAATTCTGTTATTTTTGGCATTGCCAATTTCTGGTGTGCAAGTGCTTTACTACTTAAGAATGTCATGAAAAACATAAACAAGATCTGCAAAGATTACTTTTGGAATATTGAGGAAGGGGGTAGAAAGATGATCTTTAAATCATGGCAGCATATATGTAGACCTTGTCAGGAGGGTGGGTTCAATGTCAAATTGTCAAGGAGCTGCTTTCCTGGAATAAAGCTTTGCTAACTAAATGCATTTGGTTGCTTGGCAATGATTATGTAGGGATATGGGCTGCCTGGAATCGAGCCTATACTTTTCCTACTAATTCTATTTGGCACACTACTATGAAGGATAGGTTCTCTAAAAATATGTGCAGCATCATTAAGGTAAAGGATGAGATTGTGGGCAAGGCTGGGTCAACTGATGCTGGTATATCCCTGTTTAATAGCTGGGTTAGGAAAGGAAAATTTCAGGTGGCTATGGCTTATGACTGGTTTAGGTCTAAGGGTAATGCAGTTCACTGGAATAAGGCTCTGCAGGGGAGATCGGTCATCCCTAAGCATTGGGTTACTGCTGGTTTTGCTGCTGCAAAATGCCTGCCCACAGTTGATGTCCTTACCACTAGAGGAATGTGCATAGTCAATAGATGTGTTTTATGTAAAGCTCAAGTTGAATCCCACGGGCATCTTTTTTTCAGATGCTCTTACTCTCAAGAGCTATGGAATGGTTTGCTGGGTTAGATGGATATTACTAGTAGAAGCAAGGATCTGGGCACTGAACTAAGATGGATTGCTAACTCTAGGGGGCAGAGGCACTGGAAGCATGAATGGAGGAAGGGTTGCATAGCTGCTGCTATTTATCATTTATGGCAGGAACGAAACAAACGGATTTTCTTAGGAAAATAGTCTTCTGTTCTGCATCTTATAAGCCAAATGAAATTTGCTATTAGGACTAAACTTACTGCTTGTCTGAATACTAGGTGCCCTCTTATTGAGGCTAGATTGCATTCCTAGCTTGCTTATCTTCTAGTGGATAGTGCTTTGTAAGTTTTTATCCTCTTTTTCCCATTCTGGATGAATAAAAAGAGGCATATCTTCTTGCAAAAAAAAAACAAAAACAAATAATAATAATAATAATAATAACTAGTTTTGGAGCCCGTGAAAATCACGGGATCGTTAATAATTGACTGTGTTTAAGTGTTCAATTTGTGAATAACTTATATGGAGTAGTCCCCTCTCTCAATAATTTGTTTAATTTTAATTAAAAACCACTCACAAATAATTAAAAAAAAAAAGCAAATAAATGAGCACGACTGAGGGAGCGGTATTTTAAAACAAAAGTTTTATACACTCCAAATTTTTGATTCGGGATGATACGCAAACAAAAATGTGAATAGCTTGGTTGTTTTGAAGCGAGGACACAATCCGTCAAATTGAAATTATGGGTACTTCTGGTCTTATGGACAATCTTGACGCCTTAGAAGTATTAGAACATTTATTTGTGCTCTATTGTCGTCCCCTGTTTTCAAAGGATTTAAAAATATGAGTACAAGTTGCTACCAATAAAACAAAACATTAAAAGAATCACCCTTCTATATATGAACAAATTGCATTGGAATTTATTTTCTACTCCATAAGCAGTTAAAAACTTCTAACTTCGAAATATATAGCGTGATTACTTTTCATTCATTATCCTTTCTTTCTCTACAAAAATATAACCTTATTATTACTTCACTTATAGTAAGTACACATATAGATATAGAATTTAAATAAATACTTCTGTCAAAATCCTAAACCTCGTACAATATGGATAATTATGCTAGTCTCGTAAAAATATTTCTTATTGGGTATGCAAAATAATTACGCGAAGTTCAAAGCACATCCATGTTAGGATCGCATTAACATATACATACCTCCTACAATAACATCATTAATTAAATTATCAAGTTAATTAATTGAATTGTCACCTCCAATTAAGACTACTAAATATAAATAAAAGAAAAGGAAAAAGGAGACACAAAATTCCATTAAAATACACTAAATTATAGAGAGAACAAAGAAAACTGACTTTTGTAAGGACGGGTAATGTTGGTTTGGACAATCTGGTAATCTGGTATCAAATAAGACAATATGAATTGGTATTTTGATGAGATTTTATAGAAAGAAAATCAATTACTCTCAATTTTCTCGTTTGAGTTGCTAATGATTCTTAAATTGTCTGTTTAATTAATGGTTCTTCAATTGTCTCTTTAATTAGTGATTCTTCAATTGTCTCTTTATTATTTGACCGGCTTAAAGATTATAGAATATGAATGGTTTTCTTCACCAACAAACATTATTGCAACTTGCCTCTTTATTGCTTGAATGGATATATTGTTTTTATTGTCGTTTTGGTGCATTTTAAAATACTTGGCCCTATGTTTATCTTGCAAAGAAACGGTCGTGAACTTTTATGTGAGCAACTTTAACAACTATTCCGAATAATTCTAAGAAAAGGTTACATATATTTAAAATATCACATTTTGTGTTATAATAATATACTCCGTAGTATATATAAGAGTATATTTGAGACAAAAAGTAAGAGAGTAAAGTAAGGATCAAAACTTTATAGGTGAACTCTAATAATTATTAGTAGTAGTATAAGATGAGCAAAACTAATTACACATTTTTCGGAATCACGCAATAAATAGAGATTTATGCATATATGATTCTAAACATAGCTTCTTCATATTCGACCATTCATCAAAAATTATAATCAAAACAATACTATTATACTTCATACAAAATATTAGCCTTTCCTAATTCATGAGAAAATAAAATATAAACAAATCATTCAAAAAAAATATTTATCCAAAAAATATTGTGACTTACAGAATAGTATATTTGTTGGAAAACAAAAAAAATGATTTAAAGGCTTGAAAGCATTGGAATTGGAACAATGAATTGGAGAATAAGAATCGCTTTATAACTAATTGCTATTTATGCATATTATAACACTATGATAAGATCAAATTGACATATGTGCATCGTACTAAAACAATTTGGCTAAGCAATTTGATTTGTAACCTGTTTGACAAAATAAAAATAGAATATAAGTGTTACAAAGGAGACTAAAGTGTAGGAAAGAGTGAAGGACAATAATGTAACAAAATGTCAACAACTTATTAAAGATTTTTGCTACCATTCGATATTTCAAATACACCATTGTAGAAAAAAGAAAAACCGACAAAAATGAAAGAGTCATCCAAACCAAGAAAAAAAATCTGTAAAGAAGATCCATAGCCATTATTTCGAACCTCGTGCATTGTTATTGATATGTGAGTATGTCATCCTCCTATAATATTAATACAAACACACACAAAAAACTAACTAATAAAATTCTAATTAATTCAAAATATATAAAAATAAAAAGTGAAACAATTAATTTAGTTCACTATGTATAGTTTACCTACCAATTTTTTGAATAAAGTTGAAAATTTATTCTCCTGCAATATTAATATAAACACAAAAAAATAACTAATAAGATTCTAATTAATTCAAAACATAATAAAAATAAAAGGCAAAATAATTAATTTAGTTCTTTAGTTATACCTTACCTACCAATTTTTTGAATAAAGTTGGAAATTCATTCTCCTGTAATATTAATACAAACACAAAAAATAATAACAAATTAATACAAAATATAAGAAAAATAAAAAAAAAATAACAAATTAATACAAAATATAAGAAAAATAAAAAAAACAAAACAATTAGTTTACTTTTCTATGTATACTTTAGGTGCTATTTTTTTGAATAAAATTGAAAATTAGGGTGAATATAATAGTTATATATATGAAAAATTCTATTACAAATTCTCTTAAAATTTTATGAATGAAAGAAAAATAAAAAACATGGTACATAAATACGGAGTATATATAGTAATGATGAAAGGAAAGTTAAAAGGTTATTTCATTAAATAAAGGAAATAATGGTTACATAAATAACAAAAATTATGAGAGAAGATCAATGGTTTACAATTTTTTTTCTTTCTTTTTTGTGTTTATACCTTACATTTTAAAAAAAAAAAAAAATTACCTTATATTTTTTAATTTTCTTAAATTGGTAATCCATATCACTTTTTTTTTACCATGTCACATTAAAAGTTGTCACGTCACAATTAAACTTGCAACGTGACATTTTTTAGGTTAGCCTTTTAATAAGATTTTATAGATAACAACAACAACAACAACAACAACAACAACAACAACAACAACAACAACAACAACAACAACAACAACAACAACAACAACAACAACAACAACAACAACAACAACAACAACAACAACAACAACAACAACAACAACAACAACAACAACAACAACAACAACAACAACAACAACAACAACAACAACAACAACAACAACAACAACAACAACAACAACAACAACAACAACAACAACAACAACAACAACAACAACAACAACAACAACAACAACAACAACAACAACAACAACAACAACAACAACAACAACAACAACAACAACAACAACAACAACAACAACAACAACAACAACAACAACAACAACAACAACAACAACAACAACAACAACAACAACAACAACAACAACAACAACAACAACAACAACAACAACAACAACAACAACAACAACAACAACAACAACTACTACTACTAAACGACACATTACAATCAAACTAATCGACACAACTTATACTAAACAAAAAGGGAGAGAGGAAAAGCAAAGACAACGACGCAGCAAAAGGGTGCCTGCCGGTCCATCGGCGGCCGTGGTAGGCACCGGCAGCGAGACCAACAAAGCAAGGGAAACATAAATTTGGATTGGGTGTGGGAGCAGGGTGGCCAGCAGCAGGGCAATCGGCATAGAGAGCAAGCATTGATGCGTCATGCGAGTTTGAAGAAGAGGAAGTGTTGTGTGCCAGTGGCCTTGCCGGCAGTGAGGCCTTGAGTAAAAGGAGAAGAGTTGATGTTGGTGCCTGCCGGTAAGTTGGGTGGCTGCTGGTTGACCGGCATAGGCAACAATGGTGTTGAGTTGAGGGTGAGGACGAGGACGAGAGGAGAGGAGGGAGGCTGTGGTTATTGCTGGGGTGGCCGTCAGCGGCTGAAGGTGGTGCTGGGGTGTTGGTTTTATGGCAGAGGACAATGCCGGTGGTTGCCACGGTGGTGGGGTGGCTGTATGGTGGTCGAATTTGGGCAGCAAAGACGGTCACAAAACATGGTTTATTGCTTGTTGATGTCGATGGATAGAGAAAGAAGATGGTGTCGTGGTGGCTGCTGGTGGTGGATGTGGTGGCTGTGGGTAAGTGGGTTGCGGAGAGTGATGATGGTGGGACCCATGGTGGTAGGTGGTGGTGATCCGCGGTGGCCGGAGATGGTGTATAAAGCGAAGCAAAGACGGTCACAAACTTGATTCATAGCTTGATTTTCTTGCTTGTTTTCCTTTTTTGTCTTCCGTCTTGAGCTTAGATTTTTGTCTCATTGTTCCGACTCACCAAAATTTCTATCTTGCTCTTCCGTCTCACCTACACATATTATTAATAAAATAATAATAGTACTAATATTATATAAAATTACGACTAATTATTAAATATAACTAATACGACTAATAATTATTATAAACTAGTAATTTAAATGAGCTTTTTAATCAATTAAGCACGCAAAATCGCGTCGGAATAAGGTGTAAATGCAGGGTAAAATACTACTCATCACTTTTCATGAAAAAAAAAATAAAAAAAGAAAAAAATGATATTTAGTTTTCCACAATCTCCAATTGAGCCATTTCATGTTTTTTGGGAGAGACATGTGAGTTATGTTTCCTTGTTTGGTTAGGATGTTGAAAAATGGGAATTTTCTCACATAATCTATGTTGGTGTCATTGAATGAAGTGAGGGACAAGATTGAGCGACATTATAACGGAATGTTCTATTACATGACTCATGATGAGAGGTGTGGGCTTATTGCTTATTTGGCTAGAAATTCCGAGTCAAAAATGGCCAACCAAAACGATATGCATGATGTTCCTCCTTATCACTCTTCCCCACTCTGGGTCCTGTTCTTTTGGACTTAATTTCAGTTCTTATAAGTTCAGTTCAGTTCAGCTCCATTAAGTTCAGTTCAGTTCAGTTCACCTCCATTAAGTTCGATTCGATTGATTGATTCACTCCATTAAGTTCGATTCGATTCGATTCGTTCATTTGAGTTCAGTTAATTTCAAAATTAATATTATTATTCTTATTTTATATTCTTATTGTTATCATTATTGTTAAATTAGTTTATTTACCGTTGTTATTATTATTATATTAATATTTTTTTTTTAATATATATTATACTACTATTATATATTATTATTATTATTATTATTATTATTATTATTATTATTATTATTATTATTATTTTATTATATTTATATTTATATTTATTATTTTTATTTACTATTATATTATTATGATCAATGGCAATGGCAATGTTAGTAATACTAATATTTATTATTATTATTATTATTATTATTATTATTATTATTATTATTATTATTGTTATTATTGTTGTTGTTGTTGTTGTTGTTGTTGTTGTTGTTGTTGTTGTTGTTGTTGTTGTTGTTATATTTATTATTTTATTAGCATATTCATTATTAGTAATGATATTAATAACATATTTATTATTATTATTTGAAGAGTCTATCACACCCGAAATACTCGAGAGGGGGGGGTGAATTGAGTATTTAACAAATTATGCCTACTTTTTATTTTATATCAAGGTAATTAATTACTTAAAGTTTATTGATTAAACTTTAACTAATTAACTAAATGATTATGAATGTAATGAAATGACTGAAATGAAAGATGCAATGACACACGATATTTGAAGTGGTTCAGCTTCACACGTCGAAGCCTACGTCCACTATTCTCGATTAATAATTTTAGTACCTTACTCCGGATTACAAAATTATCAACCCAACTCGTTTAGTTAACTCTAACTATAACTCGATTTGAATATCACTAGATATTCGATTTGACTATCTTAAGTTACTAAGAAAGCACTTGATTGTTCTTCTAAGTGTTCACACAATTGAACGAATAAGAAACAATATGAAGTACTATTATCTTATGACGTAATCTTAAGAAAGATAAGCAATTTGAAGAGCACGACTTTTCGCAATATTTTCAAAAACAAAACAATAAAATAATTAAGAATTAAACTTAAATATGTTTTGCAAGGATTGTTGTATTTCGAAAAGCTTACTCAGATAAGGAATGATCAATTGTATTTATAGTAGAAGAGAGAACTAGGGTTTGCACGAAACCCTAGGAAGCCGTGAGATAGGCGGCAAGGATTACAAGAGATAAATCTTTATCTCTTTCCTAATTTAATCCAAGATATTATAGTTTAGGTAAATAAGATAAAAGTAAATCTTATTTGTTTTCCAAAACTATATCTTTAAGAAGTTTAGATAAGAAAACAAATCAAATCATATATTATTAAGATAGGAAAATATCTTATATAAATATAAGCTAGATTTGATTTGGATAGTTTACTTATGTACAACAACTTCACACACCCCAACAGTTTTCAGCCCATGGCCGAAACCCTAAGCCCGTGTTTATCTTGGATAAAACCTATCTTCTTGGATTAGGGTTAGGTTAAATAGATTAGCAAACCCTAGGTAGCATGACGACCCATAAGTCGTTTTACTAACCAATAGAGGTATGCAAGTTACCTATTATAACAACCCATAATTCAACTCTACTATATACACAAATGATTTCGAAATATGTTTAAAGAATTTTATCCTTTGAAAAATGATTTTAAAACTATTAAAATCGTGCTATTAAAATGCTACCTAAAGTTATAGTAGAAACAGCTATAACTTTAAGCTTGGTTAGTAAAGTTATAGGTGAAATAGCTATAACTTTACTTTCCCAATATTCTTATCTTAAGATACCGTCATTAGATGAAGACCTATACTAACTAATCTTCCTGGAGATCTTCAGTGATAGGATCTTCTCTTTATCTTGACCAAAAGCTCTTCATCTTGAGCTTTGTTAAAGACTTGATCTAGCCTTTTGCTTGAATGATCATCATACTTGAAACTTGTTACAGTTGCTTATGATGCTTTAAGAATCTTCAATGTTATAGCTCAAGCTGCTATAACATTACTTGAATGATGCCTCACAAATCTTCAATGTTATAGCTAAGAATGCTATAACATTACTTGTTAACTTGTAAACCTAAGTTAATCTAACAAAGACTAAACAAACGATTACGAGCAAGAGTTTACATAAAACGAGGCACATACTTGTCATTATCAAAACTTAATCATATATCTATATGGTCCAACAAATTCCCCCTTTTTGATGATGACAAGTCTCTTAAGATTTGTGACTAAGTGTAAGTTCCCCCTCAACATAATACTATAAAAGTCATAGACAGTTGAACACAAGAACAATCACTTATATACAAAGTATAGCATCTAAGGACCTTAAGAGATTAAAGATTCCCACAAGGAGCAAGCTTAGGCAAATACTTAAGTCACGAGGATTTCTTCCCCCTCTTGACATCATCGAAAAGACGAGAAAAGACATAAAACAACTAGAATGATATGAGTCAAGACACGTATTAATCATGCAAGGAAATATTAGAAAACGAGAAAGTAATCTACATTAACATGCCAAATATAAAATAAGTGTACTACAAACCAAACTAGTCTAACTGCCAATTGGGCCGAAAAGGAACAAGTGTTTTAAGCCAAATGGGCCGAATGAAAAGCAAGCCAAAATGGGCCGAATTAGACAATTATTCAAAATATAAAGTCTAACAAAAGAAAAGGCAAGGAAAAGAGGAGGCCGGGTTTAAGGAATGTCACGTTTTACGACATTGGGGTTGACATAACCGGGACGGGTCCTAAACTCAAGAGAGTCAAGACGATCAAAGCATGAACGGACATGGTTAGCTTGTGCCGTGAGACACCGCTCAAAATTAAGCACTTTCAATGACAAGGCTTGAGTAGCCTCGTACACAACCCGCATATCCTCACGCATAGCCTTCCCTTCCTTCCACAAAGCCCCATCTTGACTAGCTAAGTTAGCCAACGAACTAGAGTGACGAACACACTCCTTGGCCGCCCTAGCCGCATCCTTAGCCATAGCATCAACCCGTGCTTCAAGCCCATACAAATAAGACAAGACTTCACCAAGATCCGAACCCTTCGAACCCGAAGCCTCATTCTTGTCTTTTCCCAAACCCGAGACCAACTCCGCAACCATCTTATTTTGTGCATCCATTTTCTCACAAATACTTGCCATAAACAATTCCAATTTTTGTTCAACAACCGAGACCACATCCGACGAGTTCTCCACCACATTCCCTTTTGCCAAAAACACCAAATCGGGTCCAATGGCACCAATCTTCATCAACTTAAGATGAATGTCACACATCTCATCTTTCACCTTTTCACCATAGCTAGAAATCTCAATCACCCCTTTTTGTTCCAAAAGCCGAGAGACCCACATTCCATACGGCAAATCCAAAGTAGTATAAAACTTTTCCTCAGTGACACAAACACTTGTTTGAACGATTTTATGAAACACAAGACGAGGAAGACTAACTTTGGATCCTTCAAGCCACTTAGACAACAACACCATTTCATAACTCGACAATTTATCACGACCACCCCTCCTTGGAACAACCGTGTTCCAAATGAAATTAAGAAAGAATTTCAATTTTGGGGTAAATGACCCCGCAAGCATGTTACTTGACCCCGTAGCATCAACATCAAACGACTTCTTAATTTTAAGCTTTTCTTCCTCCGTCACATCTCCCCATTCCGCACTCGGATTTATTTCGATCCCATCATTAGGGACCGAAAACATAGTACAAAAATCGGCAAGGGAGATTTTGACTTCGGTATCATTCACCACCGCATGCAACACATTATTTTTGACAGAGACGGAAGAATAAAATTGGATTACCTCAATAGGATATACCGGACCAACAAAGGCACAAACTTTCTTCCATTCTTGAAAATTCAAGAAATCCTTAAAAAATTGCAAGGCTTCGATTTTTCCATACCACTTTTCGGAATAGAGACGACCACCATGAATACCGTACCGCATAACAAAGTTGACACGGGTTCTTTCATCCGCGGTGAGTCGAAGCTTATCAAGCCCCATTGATGTTGCATTCGGCATGTATTCTCTAAACATTATCCTTTGAGGACCTTCTTGAGTAGCTACAACCTCGGTCTCTTCCACCGAATCTTCAAACCCCATGGCCTTTTTTTCCCTTTATTTAACTTCCGTCTTTTCCCTTCTAAGTTAGGATCAACCCGGTTATGATCGGGATTAGTTGGTTTTTGGTTTGATGAAGGTGAGGGAGTTTTGATAGGGACATAGGTTTTGTTGCATGAAGGTTTGGAGGACCCGGTCCGAGTTGTGGACCGAGTTGATGGCGAGTGAAAACGGGTTGAGGGAGGAGTCATGATGATTATAGGATTTTGGAGGTTGAGTGTGTAGAAAAGTCTAAAGGGAGGCCTTTGGGTTTTGTGTTTGTGATGGTGACTGTAGGAGGGAGTATTTATGGGAGCATGAGATCAATTATGGTAAAAGAGTTGTAAGGGAAATAGGAAAGTGGAGGTGGCGTGTTTGAGGTAAGTAAGTTTTCCCTTTATATTTTTATTAAAATTACCATAAGATGTACAAGTGGTTAGGGTAGATTTTTAATGAGATATGATATGATATGGTAAGATATGACAAGAATTATAAAGATGTGAAGATTTTCGGTTAAGGCAAGAAATTGGAACAATTGGTTACGACTTTTGATTCATAATAATACTTAAAATTTACATGACTAGAAAATGGAATATTCTCATAATATAATATAACATTTTACATAAATAAACTTGCAACGAAAAATACGGACACAGTCATACAATCTCGTCAAATCTAGTCAGTCATATAGAGAATAAAATATTTGTGACAAGTTTAGTTGCCACCAATTAAACCAATTTCCAATCGTAAAATCTCAAAACGTTCTCTAGCCAATGCTTTGGTAAAAATGTCAGCCCATTGTTTTTCTGTACTATAAAATTCCAGTCTTATGTTGCCCTTATCTACATGATCCCGTAGAAAATGGTGTCTAATGTCTATGTACTTAGTTCGTGAGTGCTGTGCAGGATTTTTAGATATAATTATAGCACTTGTGTTGTCACATAAAATGGGTATACACCCTACATTAACACCGTAATCACATAGTTGTTGCTTAAGCCATAAAAGTTGAGAACATACCAGTCCAAATTAATGTATTCGAAACTTCATAGATAATGCAACGAAATTTTGTTTCTTTAACCCCCACGTGATAATACACGGTCCAACAAATGTGGCTATGCCAGAAGTACTTTTTCTGTCAAGTGAACAACCTGCATAATCTGCATCTGAATACCCTATGAGATCGAAATTACACTCAAGAGGATACCACAGATATAAATTAGATGTACCAATTAAATACTTCAAGATTCTTTTAACTACGACCATATGCGATTCTTTAGGGCACGATTGGAATCGAGCACATACGCATACACTAAACATAATATCCGGACGACTTGCAGTTAAATAAAGAAGTGAGCCAATCATACCTCGATAAGTCGTCTCATCGACAGACTTACCATGTTCATCCAAGGTTAACTTCTTCTCAGTGCCCATAGGAGTTGGCTTAGAGTTAGAATTTTCCATACCGAATTTCTTGATTAGCTCCTTGATGTATTTTTGTTGGTGTATCATAATCCCTTCAGGAGTTTGTTGGATTTGGAGTCCAAGGAAGAACTTGAGTTCTCCCATCATGCTCATCTCGAATTCTGAGGTCATTAAATCTGAAAAGTACTTACATAAACGATTATTAGTTGAACCAAAAATAATATCGTCAACGTATTTTTGTACGACTAATAGATCGGAAACCTCAGTTTTCAGGAATAGGGTTTTATCGACAGATCCTCTTTTAAAACCACTTTCCAGAAGATATTTTGACAATCTGTCGTACCACGATCTCGGAGCTTGTTTCAAACCATAAAGAGCTTTATCTAATTTGAAAACATGGTTTTGAAACTTGCTATCGAGAAATCCTGGGGGTTGTTCAACGAAAACCTCCTCATTCAAATAACTGTTAAGAAAAGCTGTTTTAACGTCCATTTGAAAAAGTTTAATTCCTTTATGAGCAGCAAATGCTATTAATAATCTAATAGCCTCAAGTCTGGCTACAGGAGCGAAGGTCTAATCATAGTCAATTCCTTCTTGTTGATTATATCCTTGTACAACCAATCTAGCTTTGTTTCATACAATAACTCCTGTATCGTCCAAGTTGTTTCTAAATACCCATCTTGTACCCGATAACCGTTCGATCTTTAGGTCTTGGAACCAAATGCCACACTTTGTTCCGTTCGAACTGTTGAAGTTCTTCTTGCTTGGCAACGATCCAATCTGGTTCGGCAAGTGCTTCTTTGATATTTGTTGGCTCAATTGTTGAAAGAAAGGAGTAGAATGAGCAAAAGTTGTTAAGTATTCTACGAGTTCGAACGCCTTCATTCAGACTTCCTAGGATGGTTTCCATTGGATGGGAGTTCTTATATTTCCATTTCTTAGAAATAGGAGGCACATCTTCATCTGAACTCGTCTCGCCTTCTTCGAATGATTGGGGTTCAAGCCTTGTTCCCCCTGAATCCAAGTCTGGGGTTATAATAGAATCAATTGTAACTTTGGACTTAGTTCGTTGATTAGAGGTTGAAGTTATAGCTTCATCAGTTATAACTTTGTCCTCCAATTGCTTGGATTGAGAAGAGGTTTTAGTATCATCAAGTAAACTCTCAGTACTCTTTCCTTTATCATTCGAAGGGCTTCCTTGTTCATCATTTGTGCCCTCAATTTCTTTATCTTCCTCATCCAATTCTGGAAGTTCATTCCTGGATAATCGGAAATCAGGTTCGTTCAAATCTTCTTCCTCATCCTGTTCAGCTTTATCAAACATATTATTCTCATCAAAAACAACATGAACACTTTCTTCGATGCATAAGGTTCTTTATTGAAGACCTTATATGCTTTACTATGATTAGAATAACCGACAAACACCGCTTCGTCACTTCTAGGATCGAATTTGCTTAATCTATTTTTGCCATTATTATGGACAAAACATTTACTCCCGAAGCAATGTAGATGTGATATGTTAGGTTTACGTCCCCTAAGAAGCTCATAAGGTGTCTTCTTGAGAATAGGTCTAATCAAGGCTCGATTATGAACATAGCATGCAGTACTAATAGCTTCAGCCCAGAAATTTCGAGGTAGGCCACTACACAATAACATCGTGCGTGCCATATCCTCCAATGTTCTATTCATACGTTCGACAACACCGTTTTGCTGTGGGGTTCGTGGTGCCGAGAAGTTATGCCCAACACCATTCTCCCTACAATATTGTATAAAAGCTTGGTTATCAAATTCGGTGCCATGATCCGTACGAATGGAAACTAATTTTAATTTATATTTATTTTGGGCAAGCTTTATTAGAACTGCAAATTCTTCGAAAGTCTCATCTTTTGAATTGAGAAAGGTTGGCTAAACAAATCTAGAGTAGTCATCAACCAGAACGAAGACATACCTGGATCCACCTCTACTTCTTACCTTCATTGGGCCACAAAGATCCATATGCACGAGTTCTAGTGGTTCTTTGGTACTTACTATTCTCTTGGGTTTGAACGATGATCTAACGTGTTTGCAACGAGCACAAGAATCACATAGGGTTTCTTGATCGAATTTGATTGATGGAAGTCCTTCAACCAGATCCCATTTCTTTAGCTTATTCAACGTTGTTGAATTTATGTGAGCAAATCTTTTGTGCCAAAGGCACGGATCATCTGTCGTTACTTTCATGCATGTGAATGAATTAGTAGGAATATTATTTAAATCAATCATATAGACATTCCTTCTACGGTGTCCTTCAAGCACAACACTACTTGTTCCTTCAATTATTATTCGACAAGAATCTGAATGAAAGACAACTTTATTTTCTTTGTCGCATAATTGAGAGATACTAAGTAAGTTGTGTTTGAGACCACTCACAAGATAAACATCACTAATTGCATGAGAAGAGGATATTCCAACTTTACCAACACCGATGATCTTACCCTTCTTGTTATCACCAAATGTGACCTTACCTCCATCGAAGGGTTCAAGTGAAAGAAATAAATTTACATCTCCAGTCATGTGCCTTGAGCATCCACTGTCAAGGTACCATAGGTTATTTTCTTTCACCACAACCTGCAAAATAATTAGATACAGTTTTTAGGTACCCAAGC
Organism: Silene latifolia; assembly: GCF_048544455.1. Taxonomy (NCBI): domain Eukaryota; kingdom Viridiplantae; phylum Streptophyta; class Magnoliopsida; order Caryophyllales; family Caryophyllaceae; genus Silene; species Silene latifolia. The sequence continues at coordinate 92,551,831 of NC_133537.1, read as the reverse complement.
GAAGTTGGATCCTTTGACGTTAGTCACCCTGAAAACTAGATCTTTTCTAACCCAAACCCTTTTAATAATTTTGCGTTTTGGAGGCGAATGGATTTGTTTAGAAGTCATTTTAAGTTTAGTTGTGGGTTCTGATACGTGCCTAATGTATAGTCTTTTTAGCCTATTTCAGCACGTATTTCTATGCATATTTATATTGTTGTTATGGTATTTTGCCCCGAATTGGCTACTTTGGTGCGTTTTGTCCTTTTTATAGGGATGGTCGCGAAAGTAGTGGAATCGTACCCTTTTTCGTCCTTTTTGCATGCATTTAGATGAGACGGGATTATTCCAGAGTCAGACACTGCATTTGGAAGCGTCGTGGCACGCATTACGAGGCATTTAGGCGAGGACGTGAGCTGAAACGAAGTCAAGTCACTCGATCGAGCTGTTTTCCACTCGATCGAGTGGTTTATACATCCCAGAAGTGGTCGATCGAGTACTTTGTACTCGATCCTTAAGTTGCAGAAAGACCATTCACTCGATCGAGTAACTATTTGGTCGATCGAGTGGATTTTGCTGAAGAGTTGGTCGATCGAGTGGTTTTAATCCACTCGATCGAGTGGTTTCGTTGGTTTTGGGCTTTAAACAGCCCGTGAGTTATTTATTTTCGCTAAACTTATTTTGTTTGCTATTTAAGCACGCTTTACTAGGTTAATTAGGATATCTTTTTCATCTATCAAACTTTCTACTGTAAACCTTAGCACGTTGCTTCATTCTTCTCTACTGTTACTTTATTTCGGGATTGCTTTCACTTGGAATTTGTGTTCTTTACGCCGGAATCTCATTGATTGTAATTCCTTCTCTTCCTTTAATAATAATTGATCTCTTATTGCTTTAATTCTTCGCTTTCGTTATAATTAGTTTCTGCCCTAATTTTCCTTATTGCAATTTATTGTTTATTTATAATGTTTACTGCTGGAAAATTGTTTGCTGTTAGTTTAATTAATGATATGAGTAGCTAAACCCCTTTCATGTTGGGATTAGGGGATCTGCGGTATAAATGTGACGATGTAGTGAATGAATTAGACGAATTAATTACGAGACTCTGTCACTATAGCAATTTAATTGTATTTATTCGACTTAGTTGAGTGCACGCTTCTATGTCACCCTTTAATCTGGCTAAAATTAATCCTGGATCGAAAGATTGGACTAAATAGGCCTGTTATAAACAGTAGACTACTCTAATGAGGATGAAAGTTAAGTTAGTTGTATTTTAGGATAGAAAGTGGACCGAAAGGACCTTTCAACATCCGTCTCACATTAGTTCGTCTGAATCATTTACAGCTGAATCACTGGATTACCGTAGTGAACCGAATTCCCGACATGTCCCTCTGTTCTTGATAGTTTAATCCGATTTTCCTGCTCTTATTGCTCTTACTTTTATTTCTCTTTTCCTTTAATCTCGTAGTTTAGAAATCAATTCAACAAACCCCCCCAATTGTTACTTTAGGACTAGAATTATACAGTTGATAATTACATTACCTCCTTGTGGATTCGATACTCGACTGCCTCTGCTACATTTTAGTTGAGACCGTTAGGTTTTATCTTTGATAGGGTTGCGATAGCCGTGTCAAATTTTGGCGCCGTTGCCGGGGAGGCAATTGTTTACATTATTAGTTGTTTCATTTTTAGTCTTTCTTAGTTTAAGGGGCAACCGTTCCTTAAACTTTTCTTATATTCTTTTTGTAGTTTCTTCTTATGCGCAGGTCACAGGGTGGTGAACTAGTACCGTTCAATCCTGAGATTGAGAAATCCTTGCGCGAGTTGAGACGATCACAAAGGGTATTGCCGACAGAGGAGGAAGAGCGAGTACTCACAAATTACTTTGAGAACGAGCTATTTGAGGAGGATCCACATTCTTCTCCTGTTTCCACTTCTTCCGCCGAAACCGTCACATCTCCGGATTTTCCAGTTATGGCCGAAGAAGCAACCATTGCCAGTCACTCTGAACCGACAGTTGCGAATCTCTATAAGGGATTTGTACTACCAGGGGAGGCAAGAAAATTCGAACCGAAGCCTTCTTATATCAACTTAGTTGAAAGGAACCAGTTCGGGGGAGCTGCAAATGAAGATGCAGCTAAGCACATGGAGACCTTTATCGATTATTGCTGCTCCATACCCCCACCAACTAGCGTGACCCCGGATCAGATAAAAGAAACCATGTTTATTTTCTCACTCCGCGATGCTGCAAGGGAGTGGTATAGGGATCTAGACCGGGAAGCCCATGGGATAACTGACTGGAATTCGCTAGCTTTAGCATTTTACAAGAAGTACTTTTCTGCATCGAAGACTATTGCCATTAGAGCTCAGATCACGAGCTTTAAACAGGGGCCTGATGAGAACTTTCATGAAGCATGGGTCCGTTTCAAGAAGCTGGTGCGAACCATTCCGCATCATGGGTTCGAGAAGTGGAGTCTTTGCAATCAGTTCTATAATGGGCTGTACGACGATCAGAGAGCTATTTTGGATGCTGCTGCCAATGGCCGATTTGCTGAGAACATGGGAGAGACTAAGGGGTGGAAGATCATTGATGATTTGGCCACCCATAAGGCTGAATATGGGAACTCTACAGGCAATCAAAGAAGAGCTGCTGAATCTCCTTCTGTAGCTGCACTTGAAGCTCTCACTGCAAGATTTGATAAATATGAGTTGGGAGGAGTTTCCAAAGGAGGGATGTATCAGGTGAATGCTGTGTCAGACGGTCCTTTCATCTCTAGAAGATGTGGAGGAGAGGGGCATGTCTCGGATCATTGTCCCAACTCCTATGAGTCTTGTCTTTGCCTTTCAACATTACAGGCAGAACAACACTTATTACGAGCCGAACGTCCATCCCAATTTGAGGTGGAGTAGTCGAATGTGCTCAATCCCACCGCTCCTCCGAATCGGCGCACCGTATATTCCTCCACACAAGAATCAACAAGGCTTTCAGAAGCCTCCTTCTTTCAATCCTCCTAACCATGGTGCATCATCTTCTGGTGGGGTGAGTGAAATAGGTGAGATAAAGTCTATGTTGCAATCCATTACAAAGCAGTTGCAGCTGAGTGATCAACAAAATCAACAGAAGGACGCGTCTATTAAGGCACTTAAAACTCAAGTTGCCCAACTAGCCGCGAATCAATCCACAAGAAAGCAGGGTCATTTACCGACTCAAAATGAGAAGAATCCAAATGAGACGGTACATCTGATAGAATTGAGAAGCGGTCTTTCTTATGAGGGACCGGAAGTGTCGAAATCGGACCGGGAAGTCTGAATCGATGGCGAACGATGTCTGTCGAGAAAAAGGGGCCACGACAAAGCGGTTGCTCGATCGATCGAAATTTGGTGTTCGATCGAGTAGAATCAAGATGAAAGTCCTCGATCGAGTGGTTTTTCCACTCGATCGAGTGAACAGAAGAACAGTTGGTCGATCGAGTAGTTTATCTACTCGATCGAGTGAAGCAGAAAGTGGAGTTGGTCGATCGAGTGGAAATTGTACTCGATCGATTGACATTGATGAAGAAACTGCTCGATCGAGTGAGCAAATTGGTCGATCGAGTAGTATTGATGACGGGAAGCTTATTCGAGAGCCTGCTAGTGCTCGTTTAAGCGAGAAATCACCGGAAAGACCTCGTTCGAGAGGTAAGAAGCGTCCAAAGGATACAGAACTTGCACCGGAAGATACATTGGAAGCGAGACACAAGAGACTTGAGATACCTATCACGGTTCCCTTCCCGAGGCGGCTGCAAAATACTAAAGCTAATCAACAATTCGGCAAATTTGTCGAACTTTTGAAGAGCTTGAAGTCACCGTCTTAGTTCACTGAATCTGGCGACTAAGGTACCCTCTTATTTAAAGTTTATGAAAGAAATTTTAGTGCGTAAGAGGACTATTAATGACAAAGAGACCGTAGCTTTGACGAGGTGGGGTCACCCTATTTCAAAATAAGTTACCCCCTAAGCAATCAGACCCGGGTAGTTTTTCAATTCCGTGTCATATCGGTATGCATTTGATTGATAATGCGCTATGCGATTTAGGCGCTAGCGTGAGTGTCTTACCTTTGTCTCTGGCTAAGAGAATTGGTTTGACAAAGCTGAGTTGTACCAACATAACTGTCCAGATGGCCGACCGTAGTTTATCACGGCCACTAGGTGTAGTAGAAGACGTACCTGTTCAGATTGGGAAGTTCTTTATTCCCGTTGATTTCGTTGTCTTAGACATCCCCGAAGATGCACACACCCCTATAATTTTAGTAAGACCATTTTTTTCTACTGCCCGTGCAGTTATTGATGTCGGGGGAAAGACTTTGACCTTTCAGGTAGGGGACGAGGAGCTGATTTTTCATCAGTCTAAGTTCCAGAGAGCTCCCATGCAAGCCCAGCCTTGCAATGCTCTCTCTTCTATTGATCCTATTATTGACACTCCAGATGAAAATTTGGAGAACTGTGCTGCTATTGTTAACCATCCGCCTCAGACTGAGAGCAAAAAGGAGGAAAGTTCGTTTGTTTTCCTTCTTTGCAGTACGGATGAAAGCAATGAAGGAGAGTCACAAAGGACATGGTGCAATTATTATCAATCAAATTGAAGATGATGACGCTAAAGCTGGTGATAAAGGAGCAAGGACGAGGAAAGTTCGCGCTTACGTGGATGTGAACTACTCCCCTCCTACCGTTTCAAGTGATAATTCATGCTCATGGAAGCTGAAGAGGACAGTCAATGTTGCTGAGGTGACGTCCTCCAGTCAGGAGCCCACCAAGGGGCTACTGAAATTTGTTGGGAATTAAACGGGGAAATGCCCCGTGTAACACTTTGTAATAGATAATTTTTGAATTTCTTTTGAATTTGTTTTATTGCGTTTTAATTAGGACAATTAGTTCTAGACAGTTTTTAGCGTAGACGTAAGACTATAGACTGTTCTTATGCTTATTTGGTATATTGGGAAATTTTTGCGTGTGTTTTTATGCAGGTTTGGGGAAGTTTTACGCATTCCAAGGAAGAAAAAGACGAAATTAAAGAGCTTACACGAGAAAAGAGCTCGATCGAGTACTTTTTGTACTCGATCGAGTAAACATATGGTCGATCGAGCAGTTTTACAAGTCGATCGAGTAAAGCAAAAAGAGGGATTGGTCGATCGAGTAAAATGCTACTCGATCAGGCAGCTGGAGCATAAAAGCGCTCGATCGAGTGGTTTAAAACCACTCGATCGAGTGAAAATGAATAAGACGCAGGGAGTTTTTGCCTTAAACTCTTACTCTTGTTTCTAATTCATTTCCTTCCCTAATTTTTCGTCTAACACCCTAATTTGCGACACAAACTCCCCCAAATCCCCATATTTTCGTGCCCAATCCCCAAATCCGCCACCTACAATCTATTCCTTGCATTTTAATCTTTCAAAACCCCTTAATTACCCCCTTGATTGTGTTCATTTTCACGGTTTTAAAAGGGTTTTAGGGTTTGCGGTTTTTATCTCGAAAAATCGTCACTTTTGCTTATCTATTGAAGATTAATTGCATATTGTAGGATTCTTATCATCAAGTAAGTGTTTCTTTTACCTTGGTTGTATTTTGAATTCGGTTTTTTGGAATTTTATGAGGTAAAAATCGAATTTAGGGTTTGAATATCCATTGTTGGTCGATTTTTCGACTTGATTGTGTCTGTATACCCTTAATTAGCTTGCTTGATGATCATGATCCCCCCCTTCCTCGCTGTTTTGCATGCTTCGTTCGATATTTACATGGATTTTTGCGATTTGGGTGCTGGACTGTCGATTTTTTTTTTCGACTGTCAATTGGTGAATGCTGCTGTTTTCTGTCTAAATTAGCTTCTTTGTCGCTTAATTGCTGCTGTTTAGACTGCTATCACACCCTGTTGATGCCTAACATGTTTCCATTCAAATTTTGTGCAAAATTCTTGCGATTAGGGCTGCCTTAGTCGACATTTTCGACTGTCAGACGGTTATCTGCTGCTTTGTTTATTTAACCTCAGCGTTGCTGATGTGCTGCTGTTGTTAACTGTTTTTCCCGTCCTCTATCACCATTTGCATGTTGTAGTTCAGAATTTCCGAGGATTGTTGGGATTTGTATGCTGTAAGGTCGAAATTTTCGACTGGCAGGGGAGTGTTTATGGTTTCACATGCTGTCACATGCTGGTTTTACGTGTTGTTTAGCCACGGTTAGCAGCTATTTTCTCATGATACCCCTTAATTTCTGTTTGCAGGATGGATTCTAGTTCCTTACCATCCACTAGTTCATCCTCCAGTCCGTTTTCGAGTGAGACAGTGGCCCCTGCTGTTGCCACTGTCTCTACTTTAGTGACCACTGCAGCCCCAGTTTTCCTTGTTTCAGCTGCAGGGACGGTTTTTACTCCAGTGAGCTCAGCTGCGAGCTCAGTTCCGGCTACCACTTCCTCTACGGTTACCGCCACAGCTAGCACTGCTGCTAGTTCCTCTTCGCCGGTGACCACAGGTAGCCACTACCCACTACACCGCCACCACTTCTACACTGTGGCGGACTCACCGGCCAGCCCGCAGCCGCCTTGTAGTCCTTGGTTCCTTACACCGTCCGAGAGAGGGGCACGCCTTGCGTTCCGAGAGGCCGGGTCGTAGATATCTCGAGCTACGCCGGCTCACATTACCTCTACTCCCGCTCCTAGCACTTCTACAAACTTTATCGCTTCGTCGTTTCTACTGGGACGATTCGATTCGAGGGGACACTTCCCTCGACTCTCACCCAGACTATCCGCAGGTATTATTCGTCAACGCTTTACACCGTGAGAAATTTTATAACATGTTTGAAGTGTGTACATGTGCCTTCCCGATTTTTGGATAAATCGGCGTTAGATAAACTCGGCATTTACGAGTCGATCAGTACTTTACTACGGGTCACGGGGATGCCTGGGCTCATTACTATGAGAGGCCACACCTTCTTAGAGCCGAGTCTCGAGTTTCTCGGCTCTTTTACCTTCTCCCCGGATGCACATGAGACCGACCCCAACGGTCTTTCGGTCTCCTTCCTATTGTTTAACCGGACTTTTCCGATGCCTCTAGCGGAGTTTGGTAGGTTACTTGACCTTACCTCCTCGGGCGTGACATCGACTCGAGGAAGGTTTACCGTCGGGTTTGGCGGTGCCCGGCCCGGACCACTTTTTAGGGGCGAAAGCTCCATCAGTCCACCTTCCCCCGTCCGTGATTTCATTGATCGTTGGGAGCTCTATTTTCGGCCGAAAGGAGCCGAACAACATTACCAACACCGAGCTCTCCATCCTGGGCGGTTATCTGAATGTCGACTGTGAGGGTCCTTTTACCTTCAACACAGCCTACTTGACCACCCAGTACCTCCGTGACCAGGGGAAGAAGGAGACGGGAACCATTGCCTGCGGTGGCATAGCCACCATTCTTGCCCATCGCCTTTTCCCCACCTAGCCACGTGACTTGCAGTACCTCCCGGGAGAGAGGTTACTGAGTCTGGATGCCATGCTCTCTCAGCATTGGCTGACCCCAGACCACCGGACTTGGAAGATAGACGGTTCCTTGTCCGTTGACTTACCTTGCGACAGTCTCCCCCGTCTTGAGCCCTTACCTACTGTGGTAAAGGGCCACCGTCTGCCACCACTACCTCTCCTTCATCTTCCACCCAGACCTACTCCTGCTGCACCCGCCGCCAAGAAGCGGCGACTTGAGACTGGAGAGGGGTCCACACCCTCCGGGAGTACCCAGCCTTCCACGGCTACTCCCGATCCGACCCCTACTCCCACTACTACTACCACTCCTACTCCTGCTCCACCTCCCACTGACCAGACACAGACTGAGCCGGTCTTCCCGGCTACTTTTAGACCACCTCCTCCCTTTGTAGCGTCCGCGGTCCGGACCAAGGGGCGCAGCTTTACTGGTTTGTTGATCGAGCTTGCAGAGCGTCGGGCTCGTATGGAGAGGGACATGGCTCTTGCCTTACACCCTCTGTCGAGTACCACTTGCGGCGACACGGACCAATCCCGAGGGTTGGCCACACCCTTCCTTCTTCCAAAGACTACCAGTGAGGGGTACCCGGTTTTGACGAGGAGGAGGAGGAGGACGAGGACCCGAGGGTGGCAGGTGGAGAGAGCTCGGCGGAGGAGCGGAAGAGGAGAGAGGAGGAGAAAGACCCGAGTGCGGGTAGTGGCGGAGGAGCTCCGTGACAAAGAAGGATTTACGACGAGTAGCTATCGGTCTACTCACTTCCCGGTTTTCTCGGGCGGTTTGGGGAAGTTCGTATTTTGTATGTATCTTTCACTCTTTTATTTTGTCTCCTTTATTTCTTTGTTTTTATTTTGTTGGTTGTATATTCCTGTTCCCCTGTATATATCTGCTGGTGTATGCTGGAGGACAACGAGGGCGTTGTCCGTTTTGGTTTGGGGAGGGTATTGCATCCTTTTGAGTCTGCATCTGTTTTTGCATTCATGTTTACTTTTCAGCTTGCATTGTTCTTTATTTTCCATCAAAAATCCAAAAATAATTAGAAAAATTCAAAAAAATTCACGTTTATTTTTGCATATAGGTTGAGTCGGAACGATAGATTTCCATGATGACAATGCACTATAACTTGTCAATTTACTTGAGCCTTGCACTTCTGTTGATAGTTTTTTAGCTTTGTCATACGCATAATCTACGAATTTCTGTTCAAATATAGCTGACTGTTTAGACTTGACCTATAAATTGGCAAACTACTTAAAAATTCTGAGATATTAGAGCCCATAACTGGTGACATTCATGACCAGTTCATTAGGAATTTTGAGTAGTACTCCTTGCATAGCATGTTCATTATTTTTTTGCACATTTATGACATTCAATTTCTCGTCAAATGCACATATTCGGGTTTGTGGTTGGTGTCACATGCAGGGAGGGCCTTGCAAATTTCCCTTTCCTTATATTCTTCACCCATTTAACTCCACATTAGCCAAATTTGCCTTTTTGACCCATTACCTACATCCCAAACTAAGCCTGCCCAGTCAAGCTAGTTAGTATGTTCTTTTGAGGTATATTTTCCATTGCAGTTTGGTCCGTATTACTTGTTTGGAGCTGGTATAAGAATTGAGGAAGGAGGAAAAGAAAAAAAAAGGAGTATTGAAAAAGAAAAAGAAAAACGTGAAACAAAAAAAAAAAAAAAAAAAAAAAATGAAAATGAAAATGAAAAAAAGAGCATCACGTGTACAGTGAAAGGAAAAGGAAGAATTGGAAAAAGTTTGATTTATGTGTTTTGGTTCATTTCAGACGGTGTTTAAAAAGGGAAGTTTGTGACCGTCTGACTCCTCTATTCTTATCCTATATTTTTGAGGAGATTGTGTTTTGAGTCTAGTGAGTTTTGTGCCAAATGAAAGGCACTTGTGCTTAATCTTTCAGTCAGTTGAGATTCGGATGGTTTCATTATGGTCCTGTTAGGAACTAGCTTGACGCTTTTACCTCCACATTTCCATAACATGTTTTGCCTTTTCTCACCTGAACCTCACTATTCCCAAACTATTTGTAAGCCCTCGGCTGTGACGGACATTATTGGTTGGAGTGTGTGCATTAGTACTTGAATTGTTTTTCATTTTTGTTGCATGCATGCTATGTAGGTCGCAGTTAGGTGAGTGACTGTCTTTTCTTCTCTCTTTTACATATATCATTCACCCTTTGCTTCATGAGAGAAGAGCGACCACGAGAGAGTCCGATTTTGTTGGTCTTGTAAGGTCGATAGGTTGGCTATATCTTTGAACAGCTTATAACTCGTTTGCGTAATGACTGCTTAGCTTTAACTGTTAATTTTTGTGGCATTAAATTGGTTCAAGTAGACAAGTTAAGCTAGCTCTGAGTTATCATTTCCGTTCCATTAGTGTATAGTTTTGAGTTTACTCGAGGACGAGTAAAGGTTCGGTTTGGGGAGATTTGATACGTGCCTAATGTATAGTCTTTTTAGCCTATTTCAGCACGTATTTCTATGCATATTTATACTGTTGTTATGGTATTTTGCCCCGAATTGGCTACTTTGGTGCGTTTTGTCCTTTTTATAGGGATGGTCGCGAAAGTAGTGGAATCGTACCCTTTTTCGTCCTTTTTGCATGCATTTAGATGAGACGGGATTATTCCAGAGTGAGACACTGCATTTGGAAGCGTCGTGGCATGCATTACGAGGCATTTAGGCGAGGACGTGAGCTGAAACGAAGTCAAGTCACTCGATCGAGCTGTTTTCCACTCGATCGAGTGGTTTCTACATCCCAGAAGTGGTCGATCGAGTACTTTGTACTCGATCTTTAAGTTGCAGAAAGACCATTCACTCGATCGAGTAACTATTTGGTCGATCGAGTGGATTTTGCTGAAGAGTTGGTCGATCGAGTGGTTTTAATCCACTCGATCGAGTGGTTTCGTTGGTTTTGGGCTTTAAACAGCCCGTGAGTTATTTATTTTCGCTAAACTTATTTTGTTTGCTATTTAAGCACGCTTTACTAGGTTAATTAGGATATCTTTTTCATCTATCAAACTTTCTACTGTAAACCTTAGCACGTTGCTTCATTCTTCTCTACTGTTACTTTATTTCGGGATTGCTTTCACTTGGAATTTGTGTTCTTTACGCCGGAATCTCATTGATTGTAATTCCTTCTCTTCCTTTAATAATAATTGATCTCTTATTGCTTTAATTCTTCGCTTTCGTTATAATTAGTTTCTGCCCTAATTTTCCTTATTGCAATTTATTGTTTATTTATAATGTTTACTGCTGGAAAATTGTTTGCTGTTAGTTTAATTAATGATATGAGTAGCTAAACCCCTTTCATGTTGGGATTAGGGGATCTGCGGTATAAATGTGACGATGTAGTGAATGAATTAGACGAATTAATTACGAGACTCTGTCACTATAGCAATTTAATTGTATTTATTCGACTTAGTTGAGTGCACGCTTCTATGTCACCCTTTAATCTGGCTAAAATTAATCCTGGATCGAAAGATTGGACTAAATAGGCCTGCTATAAACAATAGACTACCCTAATGAGGATGAAAGTTAAGTTAGTGGTATTTTAGGATAGAAAGTGGACCGAAAGGACCTTTCAACATCCGTCTCACATTAGTTCGTCTGAATCATTTACAGCTGAGTCACTGGATTACCGTAGTGAACCGAATTCCCGACATGTCCCTCTCTTCTTGATAGTTTAATCCGATTTTCCTGCTCTTATTGCTCTTACTTTTATTTCTCTTTTCCTTTAATCTCGTAGTTTAGAAATCAATTCAACAAACCCCCCCAATTGTTACTTTAGGACTAGAATTAGACAGTTGATAATTACATTACCTCCATGTGGATTCGATACTCGACTGCCTCTGCTACATTTTAGTTGAGACCGTTAGGTTTTATCTTTGATAAGGTTGCGATAGCCGTGTCAGGTTCCTTATTTTGCGGTTTTTCAGGTTGTTTTGGAGGAGCTTTGGTTTTGACGGGCTCCTTAGGTTTTGGAGCATGTTTAGTTTTGGTATCCTTCTTGAAATCAAAGCTCATATCATAGAACCAACGATGATCATTGTTGCGTTTCTCACTGGTACTTGGTTCAGATGGGGTATTAACACTTTCCTCGAAAATAGTGTCAGATGCTTTGACAAAGTTGATTCCTTTTCTTAAATCTTGAGCATATTTGACACAATTTTCTTGGATATGTCCAGTATGACCACAGTAATTGCAAATCAAGTATTCTGGTAAATTTGTATATTTTCTCCTTCTGAAGTCTCGTTCGGAAGGGGTTGATTTGCATTTAGAGTGATCTCTACGACCATAGCACTCGTGCCCTAATCCCATTTTCATGTTATTATCTGATTGCTCAGTTAGGAAATTTAGAACACGTGTGCTACCTTCCCATTTCTCATGAACCTTTCTAGCATGCAAGAGTAACTCTTTTAGGGACTCTATTTCTTTGTTGCATTTGGAATGATCTAACCCTGTGACTTTGGGAGGATGAGTCTCTTCATAATTATCACGGAAGTTCTGGAACCTATCATTAAGAACCCGTACCATCTCGGTATGCGTTCTTTTAATATTTAAAAGATCAGTTTTATATTCCTTTAATTGTTGAGTTAGAGATTCGATCTCCTTCTTTTGATTTGAGATCATTGCCTCTCTATCCGTGGCCTTTGTCTCAAGTAGCTCTTTGACTTTTCTCAATTCCAATGTTATAGCTTCACTAGCTATAACTTTGGCTTGAAGATGCTTAATGTTGAGTTTTAGGTCTGAGGTTATAGCTTCATTAGCTATAACTTTAGACTCAAGAACCTTCTTCTCAGCATTTGTCATATCTGAAGTTGTAGCCATGTTGGCTGTAACTTTAGATTTGAGCTTTTTGGCCTTTGTTTTAAGGAGATGATTCTCTTCAGCAATATCAAGCATTTGTTCTTTCAAGTCTTTCAATTTCATTTCTTGTTCGTTACACTTATCAAGAGATTGCTCAAAATATTCAATTAAAGCATTCTTAGACAACTTCTTAACATTCTTCTTAAGTTTAAGATAACTTACCTCTTCTTCTTCTTCTGAATCTGAATCTCCTAGGAAGCAGCAGTAGAAGTCCACACTATCTTTATCATCGTCTGAGAAGAGGTCAAGACTGACGTTGCTTAAGCATAGGTTAGCAACTTCTTCTTCTTCTGATGCTTCGTCATCCTTAGGGTCTAGATCTCCCCAGCAAGATGCTATCATCACTTGCTTGAATTCCTTCTTAGTCTTGTCACGTTTTGCTTTGTCTTTAATTTTCTCCCATGTGGGACAATCCTTAATCATATGACCGGATTCTCCACACTTGAAGCATCCTCTATTAGCAAACGTATTTTTTGACTCGGAAATTTTCTTATTAGTGAATTTATTGAACGATTTTGCTTGCTTATTTCTGAAAATGCGTTTGTTGAACCGTTTAGCAAACAAGACCGTTTCGTCCTCTATTTCTATATCTTCTTCTTCCTTAGCAGAAGCTTATAGAGCCATGCTCTTCTTATTACTGGACTCGGGCTCATCGTCATCTAGGACGAGTTCATGAGCCATGAGAGCACCAATAAGTTCTGCATAAGGGAGAGAAGTGAGATCTCTGACTTCTTCCATAACCGTGACCTTGGGACGCCATTTCTTGGTTAAACTCCTAAGTACATTTCTAGCAATATCCTCGGATTTGAAAGTTTTACAAAGATTTTTGAGCTCATTGACTATTGTAGAAAATCGTGCTGACATGCTATCAAGTGATTCATTATTTTCCATTCTGAAAAGTTCGTATTTTTGAATCAGCACGTCAATACGATATTTCCTTACAGCCGACGTTCCTTCATAGGCCAATTCAAGACCATCCCATATTTCCTTGGCCGAAGTGCAAGAAGAAAAACGATCGAATTCAGTCGATGTCATGCCGTTTTGTAACAGGCTTATCGCTTTCGAGTTTTTTTCAGCCTTCTTGTAATCAGCCTCAACATAGTCTTCTTCCTTTTTCTCATAGGTAGTGCCTTCCGAAGATGTGACCAGAATTTTATTTGGTTCGTTCTTTATAATCGTCCAGCACTCCCAATCATGTCCTTTTATGTAGTGTGTCATCATGTTTTTCCAAAGTCCATAATTCTTCCCATCAAAGACGGGACACTTAAGATACTTGGAATCCATTTCACACGTGTAAGGCAGCGGAATAAAAATAAAATAAAAAGATAAAAAGATAGACGGATCTAACCTCTTTGCGGTTAGGCAATCAAGAGCACGAGGCTCTGATACCAATTGAAGAGTCTATCACACCCGAAATACTCAAGGGGGGGGGGGTGAATTGAGTATTTAACAAATTATGCCTACTTTTTATTTTATATCAAGGTAAATAATTACTTAACGTTTATTGATTAAACTTTAACTAATTAACTAAATGATTATGAACGTAATGAAATGACTGAAATGAAAGATGCAATGACACACGATATTTGAAGTGGTTCAGCTTCACACGTCGAAGCCTACGTCCACTATTCTTGACTAATAATTTTAGTACCTTACTCCGGATTACAAAATTATCAACCCAACTCGTATAGTTAACTCTAACTATAACTCGATTTGAATATCACTAGATATTCGATTTGACTATCTTAAGTTACTAAGAAAGCACTTGATTGTTCTTCTAAGTGTTCACACAATTGAACGAATAAGAAACAATATGAAGTACTATTATCTTATGACGTAATCTTAAGAAAGATAAGCAATTTGAAGAGCACGACTTTTCGCAATATTTTCAAAAACAAAACAATAAGACAATTAAGAATTAAACTTAAATATGTTTTGCAAGGATTGTTGTATTTCGAAAAGCTTACTTAGATAAGGAATGATCAATTGTATTTATAGTATAAGAGAGAACTAGGGTTTGCACGAAACCCTAGGAAGCCGTGAGATAGGCGGCAAGGATTACAAGAGATAAATCTTTATCTCTTTCCTAATTTAATCCATGATATTATATTTTAGGTAAATAAGATAAAAGTAAATCTTATTTGTTTTCCAAAACTATATCTTTAAGAAGTTTAGATAAGCAAACAAATCAAATCATATATTATTAAGATAGGAAAATATCTTATATAAATATAAGCTAGATTTGATTTGGATAGTTTACTTATGTACAACAACTTCACACGCCCCAACGGTTTTCAGCTCATGGCCGAAACCCTAAGCCCGTGTTTATCTTGGATAAAACCTATCTTCTTGGATTAGAGTTAGGTTAAATAGATTAGCAAATCCTAGGTAGCATGACGACCCATAAGTCGTTTTACTAACCAATAGAGGTATGCAAGTTACCTATTATAACAACCCATAATTCAACTCTACTATATACACAAATGATTTCGAAATATGTTTAAAGAATTTTATCCTTTGAAAAATGATTTTAAAACTATTAAAATCGTGCTATTAAAATGCTACCTAAAGTTATAGTAGAAACAGCTATAACTTTAAGCTTGGTTAGTAAAGTTATAGGTGAAATAGCTATAACTTTACTTTCCCAATATTCTTATCTTAAGATACCGTCATTAGATGAAGACCTATACTAACTAATCTTCCTGGAGATCTTCAGTGATAGGATCTTCTCTTTATCTTGACCAAAAGCTCTTCATCTTGAGCTTTGTTAAAGACTTGATCTAGTATTTTGCTTGAATGATCATCATACTTGAAACTTGTTACAGTTGCTTATGATGCTTTAAGAATCTTCAATGTTATAACTCAAGCTGCTATAACATTACTTGAATGATGCCTCACAAATCTTCAATGTTATAGCTAAGAATGCTATAACATTACTTGTTAACTTGTAAACCTAAGTTAATCTAACAAAGACTAAACAAACGATTACGAGCAAGAGTTTACATAAAACGAGGCACATACTTGTCATTATCAAAACTTAATCATATATCTATATGGTCCAACATTATTATTATTATTATTATTATTATTATTATTATTATTATTATTATTATTATTATTATTATTATTATTATTATTATTATTATTATTATTATATTCATTATTAGTAATAATATTAATAACATATTTATTATTATTATATTTATTATTATTATATTTAATATTATTATATTAGATCTATTATTATTATTATTATTATTATTTATTGTTATTATTGTTTATAATAATAATAATAATAATAATAATAATAATAATAATAATAATAATATATTACTATTTTATTTTTTATATATCTTATTAGATTATTATGATATTATATTAATATATTAATATTATTATTAATGAATAATATTATTATTATTGCTATTATTGTTATTATACAGTAGTATTTATTATTATTATTGGTATTATTATTATTATTATTATACTCTTTTTATTATTGTTTCACTTCAGTTCAGCTCAGATTACTTCAGTTCAGTTCAGTTCAGCTTTATTAAGTTTAGTTCAGCTCTATTAAGTTAAGTTCAGTTCAGCTCAGTTCATACAATTTCAGTCTAAAAGAACAGGGCCCCTTTGTACTCATAACAAATGTAATAACCTACCGAAGATGTCTTAGTCTAGTGGTTAAGACGGAGGTATTGTGGACAATAGGTCCCATGTTCGAATCCCCCTCCCCACTATTCTAATGCGACTAAGTACGCGCTTTGATTGACAAAAAAAACAAACGTAATAACCTCACATAAATCGTTACACCAACCGAAAATAAAAAAAAATCAATTTTTTTTTTTGGGGAAAATGTAAGCATTTCTCATTAGAATGAAAAAGTGTCCCAATACAAGCACATTACAAGGCATAGTCTAACAATAAACTATCCTTTACACATCCTAACTTCATCCATCCATCTTAAGACATTAACATTTTTACATTTAAACTTAGTCTGATCAATTCTAATACCAACCTCCTACTTAACAAGCTTCACCAAATACTCTGGCCTGCTCACCACACCTTCCAACCTACACTTGTTCCTCATTTGCCATATATGATACGCCAAACAAGAAAGGATCATAGCAATAACCTGTTTCCTGGTAGCAAATCTCTGCCTCCATTTGATCCACCAAACCACCCAATCCTGCTCTGGTAGCCTAGGTTTGCACCAATCAGAAACCAAGCCCAAACACTTATGACTATAAGTACACTGAAAAAACAATTGATTATGGTCCTCTGCCATAGCTCCACATAAATAGCACCTGTTTTGCTGAATGGTATGCATCCTAACCAGACGGTCCTGAGTCAACAGTCTATTGTGAGCTATCAGCCAAAGACAAAAACCATGCTTAGGGATAATACATCTTGTCAACATCCACGGATACCACCTAACCTGCTCCACATCAGGGACAAGCAGGGAGTAGCCTTTACTGCTAGAGTAAAGAGTAGCTACAGGATCCCCCCCACTGTCAAAAATAAGCCCTTTAAGGATGTTCTTAACCTGACAAATCTTGTGCCATGACCAACTAGATGTGATACTAGGCTCAAAGTCCAACCAGCTCTTCTGTTTTATATAAACAACATGCACCCACCTAACCCACAAAATATCAGCCTTACTTGCAATCCACCACACATACTTCCCCATCAAGGCAACATTCCAAGCATACTGCTGTTTAAGACCTAGCCCCCCTTGTTTCCTTGGTTTACATATGTCATGCCATAATACAAGAGATGGACTATCCTTATTATCAGAGCCATGCCACAGAAATGTCCTACAAATGGCCTCAATTTTACTAGTAATAGTTTTTGGAATGATAAATATACGAGACCAGTAGCCGTGTAAACTGCTAAGCACATATTGTATGAGCACAACCCTACCAGCATACGACAATTTCCTAGCCCCAAGCCCTCGGATCATGTCCACAACTTTATCAACCAGGCAAGTACAATCCTGCACATACAGTCTCTTTGGTGAAACATTAACTCCAAGATACTTGAATGGCACGGTTCCTTTTTTCATCCCAGTTAAGTTAACCACCTCATCAATGAGTTGAGCATCAACCCCATTACAATAGAAATTAGATTTCCCTTTATTCATTGTCAACCGAGAAGCCTTAGAGAAATAATTGAAAGCATTTAAGATCAGCTCAATAGACTTTCTCTCCCCCTTGCAGAACATCACCAAGTCATCAGCAAAGCATAAGTGATTCAGTTTTATCCTCTGGCATAAAGGGTGAAACCTAAACTTCTTGCTTTCTTGAATAACCAGTAATACTCTACTCAAATACTCCAAACAAAGGGTAAACAACAGGGGGGACAAAGGATCCCCCTGTCTTAAACCTCTTTGCCCCTTAAAGAAGCCAAAGATCTCCCCATTAAGAGAAAGAGAAAAGGAGGGAGTGCTTACACACTGCATAATGATCTTACTAAACTCTTCAGGGAAACCAACAGCTAAGAGCATATCCTTCACAAAAGACCACTCCACAGAGTCATAAGCTTTTTGCAAGTCAAGCTTCATCATGATTCTAGGAGAGCAAGACTTCCTATTGTACAACTTTATCAAATCCTGACATATTAAAATATTCCCAACTATATCCCTCCCTTTTATGAAATCACTCTGAGAAGGAGAAATAATATCAGGTAGAATCTTGCTTACTCTATTGCAGAGGACTTTAGAGAGACACTTGTAAATAGTGTTACAACAGGCAATTGGCCTAAATTGTAACACAGAGTCAGGTACCTCCACTTTTGGCACTAAAGTAAGAATAGTATTGTTACATTGTTTGAGAAGCTTTCCAGACAAGAAAACACTTTGAATAGCCCTAACAACATCATAGCCAACTAGGGACCAAGCATCCTTAAAAAACTTACTAGTGTACCCATCCGGGCCAGGGGCTTTATCCCTTTCAATACTTAACATAGCTTGCTTAATCTCCTCTGTAGTAACAGGTGCGTTTAGAATAGCACAATGATTAGCATCCAAACACCTACCAGCCTTCACCACCTTCACATTGACATGCATGACAGGTTTTGAAGTACCAAGCAGAGACTGATAAAACTGAACAAAAGCTAGTTGAATCTCATCCTCAGTGCATCAAATCTTATTGTTCAGATCCTTCACTTGGTAAACCCTATTCCTACTTCTCCTGCTCTTCAGTCTAGCATGGAAGTAACTTGTATTGTCATCCCCCAGTTTTAACCACTTACACTTAGCTTTCTGCCTAAGGAACTGATCCCTAGCCATTTTGAGCTCCCTCAATTCCTGAGCACACATAAATTCAGCATCACACAAATCTTTGTTTAAAGGATCCTAAGCTAAACCAGTTTAGAGCTGGTGCAGAGCTAACTCAGTAATGTGAGTGAGATTCTCAATATCCCCAAATTGTTCATGATTAAGTTTTTTCAGCTCACCCTTTAAACCCTTCAACTTTCTCACCGCCTGGAACATAGGAGTACCTTTAACTTCCTGAGCCCAGCCAGTACCAACCACAGTCTCAAAGTCAGGGGAGAGAGACCGCATATTGAAATACTTAAAGGAATGTCCCCTCCTCTGTCTGACTTCCTCCAAATGAATCAAACATGGGCAATGATCAAACATACCCTCAGGCAAAAAATGAGCATAGCTATCAGGAAACTCATCAAGCAAAAACTCATTGCATAAAACTCTATCAATTCTGCTATACACCTTGGACCCATGTTCATACTTATTAGTCCAGGTATAAAAGCACCTCGAGCCTTTAAGTCACTCAAATTGCAATCATGAACCAACCTTCTCAAGGGTTGAATCTCAGCATTAGTGACCATAGCCCCACCAATTCTCTCATCCCAATTCAGGATAGCATTAAGATCACCACAGATAAGCCGAGGTTCAGCTATACTGCAATTATACATCCTAATACTCCTCCATAAAGCTTCCCTCTGAGCAAGCTTATTCAAACCATAAACCACAGTATACCAGAAGGACTTCTTACTAGACTTATCAACTACCTGAGCATGAATACTCTGGATAGTAATGTCATGGACACACATCTCATAGGAATTAGAGTCCCAGAATTGGTGCAAATGGACCAGTTCTCCCAGAGAGTAGCTCCAACATTATTCCTACTACTACTTTTTATTCTAGTTTCAACTAAACCAAATAATCCCACCTTATTCTGGTTTAAAAACCGTTTTATTTCATATTGTTTGGTAGGATTATTCATACCTCTAACGTTCCAAGCTCCACAACTACCCATGATCAGCGGTGCTGCAGCTGGCCTCCCCTTTCTCAACAATCCTATTGTCAACAATCCCCTTCCTAGTTTTTTGTAGAGAATTAGAGAAAACTTCCATAAAGGCTATCCCTCCAGTAGAAAAACTTCTCTTCTCCCCACTCTCAATTCTCATCATCCTAGTGAGAAACCTCCTAGGCAAAGAAGATTCCACCACTGGAATCCTTAGTGTAACAACCACAGGAGTCAGAATTCCCACAGGAACAATAGGTTTCTGCACAGGGACCCTCTTTGGTGGCTGCACCTGTGCCTTCTGTTTATGATCTACCTGTTTGGGACCATTGTTGACCCGAGGCTTCCACACTTTCTTCACAACAGGCTTAGGATCCCCTTTTCTACAGGACTCAGCTAGATGACCCATCCCCTTACAAGCAGTACATGATATAGGAAGCTAATCATATACCACTCGAATGGATTGAGGATTTCCATGTTCATCTAGAAAAGTTATCTCAGCAGGTAATTTTTGCCCAACCTTTACTTCAATCAAAATTCGTGCAAACCCTAAGAAATTCTTGTTAGCCGTAGCATCATCACATTTGATATATTGACCTACTACCCCACTCAATTTCTTTAGGGTTTCCACTCCCCAATATTTCACATCCAGGTCAAATAATTTCATCCAAATAGAAACTCGAGACACATCCTGTTTAGTCAAAGCAATATCCGGCTTCCATTCCCTCACAATAACAGGTTTGTTATCAAATAATAGGTGACCATTATTTAACACAAACTGTTGCTGCTCCTTAGACTTAAAGCGGACCAGAAAAATTCCATTAGGCATGAATGAAATCTTGTCCACACCCTAAGCTTGCCAGACCCGTTTTACAAACCCGGTGAGGACATTACTCGAGGGGTTCGCACCTAGGACATAACAGAAAACAGAAGAGGACCAGAAACTAATCTCACCCGCAATTAACATCCTCAGACGAAATCCGCACCATTGGAGGGCGACTGGTTTCTGGACTCTCTGGAATCTTCAGAACAGGGGCTTCCAACACTTCATTCTCCTCAATGGAACCCAATTCCTGCTCAAAATCCTGCGATGAAAACCGAAGATGCCGTTGCGTAGCTTTACCTTTACCATTAGAACTTGAAGAAAAATCAACATGTTTTTGTGTTTTTTGATTTGATGAAGGATTATTGTTCGATTTCTTATTTCTCGCCATTGCGTAAGAAGTAAGCTGATTAGAAAAAGATTAGGGAGAATTTTCTCTCTCTAAAATTTTCTCTCTCATCCCTCAATCCCTTGGCATAAAAAAAAAAAAAAAAAAAATCAATTACACCATCCGAAAATAAAATTTAGACACTTTGAAAGAAAAAGGAAAAAACAAAATACAAGTAGAAATGAAAGAAATGATGAAATCTAAATTACATTGTTACCCCCAAAAATTCCCCAAAATCTTGTCCAAAACCCCCAAAGTTGATCCTCTGAAAACCCTAATCGAATCAATTTCAGCCAAACCCTAATCTTCAAAACCCCCAATTAAAAAAACCATGTACATCTCCGACGCAACGACGGACGACGACACAACCACCACAACAAACACCACCACCCATAACAACGACATGATGATCGAAGTAATCCCAACTCCAACCTCATCACAGCACCACAATCACCATACCAACCCGACTAAGAAACGGGCTGAAACATGGGTCCAAGACGAGACGCGAACCCTAATCAGCCTCAGAAGAGACATGGATCCACTCTTCAACACCTCTAAATCCAACAAACATCTTTGGGAGGAGATTTCGTCAAAGATGCGTGATCGTGGGTTTGATCGTTCGCCTACTATGTGCACTGATAAATGGCGGAATTTACTAAAGGAGTTTAAAAAGGTTAAGCACCATACTGGTACTGGTAATGGTAATAATAGTAATAGTCATAGTAATGGGTTGGCGAAGATGTCGTATTATAAAGAGATTGATGAGATTCTTAGAGATAGGACTCAGTGTTCGTCTTCTGCCGCGGCTGCTGCTTCCAGGCATAATCAACATGATGATTCCTCTAAACTTGATTCTTTCCTGCATTTTTCTGATAAAGGTTCGTTTTCTCATTTTGTTTTTCGTAAGTGATATATATGCTTAGTGCTTATGTAGGTGGTGAGTTGCTATTTTATGCACCTATAAATGGGGCGAACCTAAAAATAAAATTTTGGGGTAGCGAGTTTTACCCATGTTGTTTTATACTTGTGCTATGGTCTCATATTTAAGAAATTTTGGGTAGCAAAATCGATGATAGTAACGATTTTTCAAAAGTTTGGGGAAGCGAGTGCTACCCCTTGCTACGAGCTAGGTTCCCCTACCTATAATCAGGATCAGTCATCAGAGTATTGTATGTTCTATTGGTGAATAATGGTGGATTAGGTCCTCTTCGTCCTTCCTTTGGTGTTCAAGTTTGAAACATTGTTTCAGTCAATAGGAATGTAAGTAATAGCTCCTTCAATAGCTTCTACAAATTTTTTAGTAAAATTGCCTTAGCATCAGGGCTAGCTATGTCAGATCTATTAATTGAACCCGAATAGAAAATGATAAGTCTTGCACCAAAAGAGTGTCTCACTTTCTATCCCAATTGGGGAGACAGAGTACTTAAAAATAATTGGAAGCAAAAACCAATGTATCTAAACTTGTTTCAAACTGCTAATGACTAGCAAGTCCCTTCCTAATCTATTTGAAATTTGAGGTCTAGCAATCTTCTTATTCCTTTGATTATACGAGGAGAGATGGTATTAATCCTAAATTGCTATCAGGCTCCCTCCACTTCCATTGCTTTGTTACCCTGCCATTTAATCGTGGATAACAAAGGGAGTCCCATGGCATTCAATGATCCATTATATAGTCAAATGACTGTATTGAGCCCGGAGTGTAGGTGTTTTTCATCATAACTAGTTCCTTGTACCGACTAGACTTCTTTAGTATGTATAGATCAAGGCCCATGGCATCCATCGGTCCATTCTACAGTCAACTGTGTTGAGCCAGATCTGGTAGGCGGTTTTCATCATAACTAGCTCTTTGGATGTTCCGACTTGACGCCTTTAGAATGTATATCTATCTAGTCACTAGTGTTCATAAATAGTAAACAGCCCTGCTTTCGATAATGTTGTTAGTAAAATGTTCCTTCACCTTTTACTGCATGGTTATGACCCCACGAGGCATGAAGAAAAAGTAGTGATTTTCACTTGTGACTGACTGTTAGTACTGTAGGATTGCAATAGTGCCACTGTTAGGACTGGACGGTCATGTTATAAGTTCCATGACTAGGATCTTTTCTTGATGGGTAGCTGATGATAATGAACACCAACTGCAACTGATCCACCATGTTTGTTGCCTTTCTCTGCAATGTTGTATGATATGCCAACACTTTCAACTGAGCGGTTCTGTCTTCCAAGTAGAAGTGTTTATAAGAGTTTTTTTGGTTTTACTAAAAGCGAGCATTTCAAGAAGCTTTTTTTCAAATAGTGAATGTTAAATGACAGTAGTATAGGATATAGCTGTGTATCTGCTAAGTGCTATCTTAGCACTAACTGCAACTAATCTACCATGTTTTCTATAGTATCGTATTGTTTTTTTGTCCGTATTACATGGGAAAATTATGACCCCGTCCCCCTAAACGAAAAAAAAAAAATGTGACTATCCTTGTAAGTTGTAACATTGCTTACGTAATTATCTTGCACAGGTATTGATGATGCTAGTATTCCATTTGGACCAATGGAAGGTATAGAGATCTTTTTATTTTCCTCAAATGGGCAGAGTTCGTTTTCTCTTTCTAGCTCTTCAAGTTGATTGATACCATTAAGAAATGAGTTATGATGTCTCCTAAGTGTATACTTTTCTCGGCTTTCATATCACAAACCTTCTTCTACTTAGTCTTTGTTTTTCTTATTGGTTACAAGTCTCCGTTGACTACTTATAACAAAGGTGTTTCTCAACGTGTCTTTTAAAGCTAATGGGAGACCAACACTGAATTTGGAAAGACGTTTGGATCATGAAGGACACCCTCTTGCCATTACTGTTGCTGATGCTGTAACAGACGGTGGTGTTCCTCCGTCATTTTGGCGGGAGACCCCGGGAAATGGTGAGTTATGAGCTACGCTAAATACTTATGGTTGCTTGATATGCTATCAATTTTCTTTCTGTATAGTCATCAGAAACAGTATTTAATTAAGTTTTAAGACAACTATTGGAACTAGTTGAAAGAGGCTTGAAGGGATTTGGCAGCTTCAACACCACCTAGACTATTAATCATAAACAGACTTGCACCGTCTGACCTGTCTGGTCTATTCCAGCTGGGGGCTTTGACTTGAAAGTACATCGCTTGCTCTGTCGAGGAGCTAGTCTTTGAGGCTGGCTCGACATAAAGTTCAAAGCTTTTTGCAGTTTTTTCAAGAAGGCAAAGTAAGCATTCCACAACGGAGTTTAAGGCAGTGGCTCCCACCAGGGCCTACCCCCCATCCTAGAGTAGCTAGGTGGGGGCTGTGGTTGGCTTTGCTCCTTGCCTACAAAGCGCAGCACCTGACTGGTGAGTCACCGTCTCCGTGTCCTTCCACTTTTCTTTTCATCTTGTCTGCTTGCGAGGAGGGATGTAGAAAAGATTGAAAATCATCACAAACCTCCCTTTAAATTCTTAACTGGAATTAGGCGATCTTTTTTATTGGATTCCGTTCAGCTCTTGCTTCCTGGACGGTAGGAGCTTCTACCTTTATTTAATAGGTATCATCTTATTTAGACTCGAGACTTATTGGAAAGGTAATGGACCAAAGAGAGGTTGCTCTTTTGGAGGTTTCAGGCTGGCACGGTGGCCCTCATTAAGTTGGAAATAGGAAAAAATTCCCGGCAAGCCAATTCTTTGAAGTTCTTTCTGATGTGCTCATCATGAGGATCTGGGGACAATCCAGTGCCAAATCCGTGCAAACTCCTGATGGGCAAGCACTAAGCAAGCAAACTTCTTTTTTCTGTGTCTGTTCCGCATGCGCTTCGCGTCTTAAAAAAAAAAAAAGAGATTCTCGGAATGAACATTCTGTTCTGAGTTGGAGGCAAGATCTCTTTCTTCATTCGGCTTGGACACTAGACCGTTTGTGCTTGCCCATTCTGTCTCGTCCTAAATAGGAGTGCGATTCGTTCGAAAAATTCCTACCTCTATATCTATCTCTGAGGTGTTTGGGTTTCGACTTGTCTACTTTTTTTTAATTGACTTTTTATTTAGCCCTCGTTCAGCTCGAAATAAGAAAACAAAAAAAGTGCGAGCTAGCTTGCTTGGAGGAATCCCAAGTTCCTCTAAAGGAGGAAGGATTGGAACTACCTAATCATTATTCGGAGGTCAATCGTAGAACACTAAAAGCTGTAGAAGCTGGATCAGGAGAAATCGAATCGCCTCGTGGCTAGTGGAACGCTTCGCCCATTAGGTCTTTTCGGTCACGGAGCCGGCCGGACACTCAGGCAGGCTGGTAGTCTTTAAGAAAGGCCACTTAGGTTTGGAAGCGGGTCTTCAAATTCTGGTTTGAAAACTCCCTTCTTTCTCTTCTTTTCAACTATAAACGTTGGAATGGACCCGGACGTGGACAGATGCTCACTCGGTTTTGGTCGTTGGGCTTCCCTCTTCGGGAACCTGCGTCCCGGCCAGCTTGAACCAGGAAACATAATTGGATATTCTATGTTTGCCGGGCATGGAGGCAATTCTTCTGACCTATGGAAGACATGACCATGTAGTACAACAGTATTACCCCAATGCCACAAAGCTCATACCTATAGCAGGGAAGGGGGTTGGATGACACAAATTTTTCTAGTGTGTTAAAGAAAACACACAAAGGCCGTTTAGATTTAAAAAAGGAAAGTGAAGATAGGGGAAATCATGGTAAAACATATTTCCATCTTATTTGAGCATAAGTCTAAGCCTAAGGTGGCATTTGTAATCCCAGTTCTTATCTGTTAGCCTTTTCACAGGTGATGATACTCAATCTTATGGAGGAAGGGTGATTACTGTCAAATGGGGAGATTACACTAGAAGGATTGGTGTAGATGGTACTGCCGATGCCATTAAGGATGTGATCAGATCTGCATTTGGGTTGAGAACAAAGCGGGCATTTTGGTTGGAAGACGAGGATCAGGTTGTTCGCTCGCTTGATAGGGACATGCCATTAGGCACTTACACTCTACACCTTGATGAAGGTATGTCCTGACTCTTATTGAATTTTTGACAGAATGCAGTTAGTGTAGTTGGATGGAAACCCTGATCTGTCTCGCACAATACTTTTAGAACTCTATTATTCACTAATCATTAATGCAGCTAATTCATTCCTTAATGATTACTATAATAGAACTCTCTATTATATGTCTCATTAGAGAGTAGCTGATGTAAGTGGATCCCCTATGGTTACTATTTTCTGGTAGCTCTATTTTTTTATGGATAGCCACGAGCTGTAGAAGAGTAGTTTGATTGACATTTTGTTGGCCCTTATAGGCATTCCCATTTAACCCGCGTTGTGCTTTCAGGTATGATGATAAAATTGTGCCATTATGAGGAATCAGACCATATTCCATTTCCTGGTCAGACCATATCCCACACTGAAGAAAAGACATTTTACACCGAGGAGGATTTCCGTGAATTCATGAACCGTCGTGGATGGTCTTGTCTTAGGGAATTGAGTGGATACCGGAATTTTGACAATTTGGATGATCTTCGCCCAGATGCATTATATCGTGGTGTGAACTGAAATCACTGAGATATATTGTCGTCTCTTTTTCTATTTCACTTTGTAACCCAAATGTCTCACCAGAAAATGTGTTGTAGACTTGTAGGACTTTTACAGCTTGAAGGTATGCTGACAGAAACGTTTTTGTACATATAAATTTGCCTCATTATTTGGGTTATATCTGTATATACACATTTTCGATTCCTTCATATTTTGAGCATTGTCGTTCATTTTAATTGGGTTCGATCATACCAGCACTAATGCGGGTTCGAATTGTTGTTGAGGGTTCGGATTTCTTCAGATATCTAGGATCTATTATTCAAAAAGATGGGGAGTTAGACGGAGATGTGGCTCACAGAATTAAAGCGGGATGGTTGAAATGGAAGAGTGCTTCAGGGTTTCTATGCGATAAAGGTATGCTCCAAAGATTAAAGGGAAAATTTTATCGCACGGCAATTAGGCCTGCCCTACTTTACGGCTCCGAGTGTTGGGCCGTGAAGCATTGTCACATTCAAAAGATGAGTGTGGCGGAGATGCGCATGTTGAGGTGGATGTGCGGACATACAAGGAAAGATCGGTTAAGGAATGAGGTGATTAGGGAAAAGGTAAAAGTGGCGCCAATAGAGGACAAGATGATGGAAAACCGACTAAGATGGTTTGACCATGTGAGAAGGAGACCTATGGGCCTTGTGGTTAGGAGGCTGAGACTTGAGAAAAAAAGTCCCTAGAGGCAGAGGGAGACCGAGACAGACATGGTTGAGAGTGATACAACACGATATGAGAGTTTTGGGGCTTGAGGAGAGTATGGTGACGGAGAGGGCACAATGGAGGGAAAAGATACATGTGGATTTTTAGTATTTTATGTTTTGACAGATTTAGTGTTTTTTTTATTTAATTTAAAAAATTAATTTATTTATTTTTCTCCCCTGTATTACACTTTTTCACCAACCACTTTCTTATAGATTTTACCTGGTTCATTCCGGATCCTTGACTCTATTTCGGTTTTTAAAAATCGTTTTAATCTTTTCTCTCGATTTAAATTTTAAGTTTTTATAAAAGAAAGACGGAATTCGATTTTAAAACCCCTAAGTTCACCTTGACTTTCCATTACATTTTCGTTCTTCCTTTTTGTTTTTCATCTTCCCTTTTTTTTATTCACATTTTGAGGTGTGCGTTCACCCATGGACGGTTCGAAAAGATGATTCATGTCAGCCGACCCCAAATCATTTTGGGGATTAAGGCTCTGATGTTGATGTTGTTGTTGTCGTCGTTCATTTTAGTTCTTGCAAAGTCTCGACTTAAAATAAAACCCTCTTGTATGTCTACCACAGTTTCAACAGAATTCTGAATTGGTTTACTGTTTCTACACGTTACAGTGGTTGACCTTAAATTTGCAAGTATTTTGTGCACCGCTATTCGTTCTATGCTCGATTGTCAGTTAAGAGAAAGCTAAAATCTGAAGACAAATTTCTGAATCGGTTTATCATCTTTACACATTAGAGTGATCGACGTTCCTCCATAAAGGAAGCTCTAACACATTAGAGTGAACTAATGTGTTAAAAACTTATGACGAAGTCAGGATACGAAGTGAAGGCTGAAACATGCGAAAAAATTGGACATTTTAATTACACTGTATGGTGGCATAAAAGACGAGCTCATCTGCATCCCGTATGCTCTTCAATTGTATTTTTTTTCCCTCTTTTCGTGTAAGCAATGGCAAATGAACTGCAATAAGGGGGACCCCTATTCTATCGTCTCAGGACTTAAACAAGCAAAAGAGTTGAGTACTAACATAACATCTTTTGTGGACCATGCCTTCAAAAGACACAAGAGATGACTTTTTTATACTAGTGAGAATGAACCTCATATAGATATTGGGTGAGAATGGCATCATAAGGCGCAATTTAGATCATCTCCGTTTCATCTCCTCTCCATTCCGTTTCATCTCCTCTCCATTTCCTTTCAATGGCGTGCCCAATTGGATGAGGGAAGAATCATAATGATGTAAAATAATCCATAATAGAAAATGGAGAGAAAAACAATGTACAAGATCTCTGCTCCATAAGAAAACGAGCTTATCCGTTCCCTCTTCCCTATTTGATTGTATTGCATGTGTGTGATATAGAAAGGGGAAACAACAATACAGCGAATACAAACATGTGACCATGAAGAGGTCCATTTCCTTGTAACGGTCATATTTAATCCGGTTGTACTCTCCATAGGCTCTCTCATTGACTTGTGAAAGCATATTATAAAGATTAAGTTACAAATTTGATTGACAGCAACAAATTCAACATTAGTCACACCAACTGAAGATCAAGTTTACAAAATTGTGAATCAATGATTCACAAAACCGCATAATAGTGCACATAAACATCGCTTGCATTGTTCAATCCTACCGTGAAAACACATGATTCTTCTTATTAGCTTCTACAAAGTATCCTATTGTTCATCCAAGTCATCATCGTTTTTGTAAGACACAAGAGTGTCAACCTTGTGAATCTGCAACATAAAACAGCAACAAATGCAGCGTTATCAGTCTCACAGAACTATTGGCATAAAAAGCTTCGAAACTACTAGTCTATCCTTTACCTTGGTATCAAAAGAATGCAATTTCACCATTTGTGGATTGGCAATCAACTTAGGATCACTCTCAATCCAAGTGAAGGGCGCCTCGACATCCTTGTCAGTATAGGCTAAGACATCAAATACACCTGTAACATATCGAACATTATCCGTCAAATATCAGTTTTTCTTCCAATCTAAATCAACTGCAAACAACCAAATAAATTTTGAGATTCATTGATTACATGGTTCATCAAGGCAAGGCAAATAAGTGATGCTGGAAGCAATCTGCCTCATAATTGCTTGTATTTCCCTCATTATTTCCTTGTCACTCTTTTCTTTTGAAACCCTAGAAAAATAATCAAGTCCCATTTTTTTAATTGAAAAACAATAATCAATCAACAAACATAGTTAATTTTAATTAACTGAAAAAGGATTTAATTTTTACCCTTTTTCAACCACTTCGGAATCGGTCTCAATGCTGAAATTCCATCTTTCAAGAACTTCATTAGTGGCTTTACTCATTATCACCAATACAACTCTCTGTAGTTTCCCAGATTCAAGCCATTCTACAGTCAAAACCGAATCCAACAAATTAAGAAAAATCAAAGCATTATGAATATTAACCCGAAAAATTAACCCGAAAAAGAAAAAAAGAAGAAAAATTAACCCGAAAGTTGAGCAGTGAGATTAGAAATGAAAGATTTGACACCCTCATCTTGAGTAAGAAGCATTGGCAATCCATATTTCTTCACTTTCGCAAAACTCTCTTCTGGGTACACTCCACGATTGTACAGGATACTAATTACATCAATCAATTGGGAAAAATAAAGGGTTCATTAATTCAAATTTTACGCGGAAAATCGGAAATGAAATTTGAATTAAAGGGGGGAAATGGGAACACTACTCACCTATTTGCAGCATACCCTACAAAATTAAGACAAAAGGGTGTGAGAAAATGGAAGAAAGTGAGAAACTTGGTTAAGAAATGGTGATTGGGTATAATAATTAGGGTAATAATAAGTGTATATTACCAAAGAATTCGCTGACGATTGCGGCGGAACCACGGAGAGTGATGATGTCTTTAGTAACTGTTCTTGAAGCCATTGAAGATTTCTTTACTTAAGATTTTGAGATTTAATGATTCTGGGTTTGTTTAGCTGTTCAAATGAATTTATGAGAAGAGAAGAATAGATTTGTAGGAGTGGGATTTAGGGATTAGTGGGGGAATAATGGTGGGGTTTATGTATGGTAGTTTAATAGACTCAAGTATCAAGATTGATTGATATGTACCAAAAAAAAAAAAAAAAAAGGATTGATTGATGAATTGAATTGAAACTAGAAAAAAGGGGGCAAACTCGAGCAACGGCTAGTTTTTCCCTCTTGCTCCTCCACTAAGATAGAGCAACGGTCGGTTTAATGCCCAAACTTATTTAAAACATGCCACCCTACTCTCACAATGTTCTCGGGAAGAGGATGTCGTTGGTTTTTTTTTTTTTTTTTTTTTTTTTTTTTTTTTTTTGACAATAATGAACCGCATATATATATATATATATATATATATATATATATATATATATATATATATATATAAACTAGAAAGTATACAAATTAGCATGTGGCCAGACTAACTGATTCCAAGCACCAGAGTCAGAAATCACATAAGATAGAACAGGCGTGACAGTAGATGCAGAAGCACGCACAAAGGGGATAGCCCCATTCACCCAAGGGCTGGTAAACAGATCAACTGAGGAACCATTCCCAAGCTTCCATGCGAAACCAGGAGACAAAGCATTAGAAGCGCGACATAAACCAGACCAGAAAAACGAAGGATGAGAGACCTTTGATCTTGAAGAAGGAATAGGAAGATCTTTCTTGTACTTGGGAACCATAAATTTTGATAACAAACCTGATGGCTGATGATGGATGCGCCAGAAATTTTTCATAAGAGTTGCCTGGCTTAATAAAGAGACAGATTTCAAACCAAGGCCTCCATTTGCACGAGGAAGCTGTAGACAATCCCTAGAAAGCCAGTGAATAGATCTGTGACGAACATCTTTGCGCCACCAAAAAGCCGCAATCAAAGAGTCAATCTTCTTACAATTTCCAATGGGAAAAGGAAAAGAAGCCATCAGAAACCGGATTGATCCCAAAATAATAGTGTTGATAATAAGCAGCTTACAGGGCTGGCTGAGGTGTAGAGAAGACCAGGCTAGGATGCGACTTGTAAGTCTATCCACCAAAGGTTGAAACAACAAAGACTTCTTAGAAGGAATATCAACAGGGACACCCAAATAATTCCCAAAACAATCAGATGTTCGCATCTTCAGAATGGACGCCATGTGAGACCTAAAATCAGGCGGTGCATTCGGACTGAATTTAATAAAAGACTTATCCAAATTTATCATCTGACCAGACGCAAGCTGAAAGCACCGAAGCAAATCCCTTAGATTCTCAAAAGCAGATGGAGTTGCCTTACAGCAAATAAAAGCATCATCGATAAAACGGATGTGTGATGGGGGAGCGTCGAGAAATCTTAAGTCCATTTAACGCATTAGACTTCTCTGTCAGACGCACTGCAAGAGAGAATCTCCATACACATGATAAACAAATAAGGTGAAAGTGGATCACCTTGCCTCAGGCCACAAGAAGGTTTAAAGGTACTAGAAGGCTCTCCGTTGATAATGATATTATATGTGACAGTTGAAATATATTCCCAAATAATATCTTGCCAGAAGACTGGGAAGCCGAATTTCTTCAAAATTGCAATAAGGAAAGTCCATGAAACACGGTCGAAAGCCTTATGCATATCAAGCTTCAAAGCAGCATAAGAAACGGAGCCTTTCTTCATTTTATTAAGATAATGCATAATCTCGTGAGTAATAACACAGCTGTCTGACATAAGCCGAGAAGGGACAAAAGCCTGCTGAGATTCCGAAACAATTGACAATCGTTGGTTCTTTTATTCGGATTTTTTTCCTTTTTTTCGTACTTGGAAAAAAAAAATGTTCGCGGGAATAACAAGTATCTCTATTTGCGTTGCTTCAAAAAAACAAAACTACAAATAATAAAGATACTAGTTGGAAAGCTCATGTGATGCACGAGGCTCCAATTAGGATCATCTTAACAATATGCATGTTGAATGTCTTAAAAATTTGTAGAACATATTGTAATTGATGGTTTACATTGTCATGCTATGCTAGTAGAAGTTAGCTATGTTAAAAAAAAAGTCCAACTGTGTCGAAAATTGGAGTATAAAAGCTACTCCCTTTGGTATTAATGGTATCAGTTGTATAAGATCAAAAAATACAGTTGTATTATGTAATTACCTATTTTTATTATTGTACACACCATATGTTTTTAGTTAATATGAAATGTTATTGCCAAAAATGTGGTTCAATTCCCTAAAATGAACACGTGATAACTTAGCCTGACCTTTATGAAATTCGCAAATTAGGTTATTAACCTACAACATCTACCAATATATTCTAATTTGTAAGCATATAATGGTGTAAAAGCTAATGGTGGTACGCAAAAACCAGGTATCTCAATTATATATGTAGCCTGTTTCGAGAATTTGGTACATCTCTAAACAATATAATTTATTTTTGACCATCTACGATTAAGACATGTTGTTTCCTATGAAACTTCATGCAAAATAAATAATATGACACCTAATTTGGTTGATGTATGAAAATTCTTTGTAAACAATATTTTTCGTGTAGTCTGATATACTTGTTCCTTATCATCAATGTACAACTTTAATCACTCGGTGATGTTGTTCTTAACGTTGTTACGTAAAGCTAACCGTGACTAAAATTTGATTTCGGCAGATAAACTCCAACATGATTAAGTGACCGCCCCTGGTTCTTATTTATCGTCATGGCATAGCATGACCTCAATGAATATTGTCTCCGCTTAATCATGAAAGAGATTTTTGTATATAAGGAAGTCATCATTATCCTCCTGCGCATGTAATATGAGGATACGAGTCATTAAAGTTTCATATCTAGTATATAGATGTATGTTTTTATATCTTAAAGAATGAAGAGACCCAATTTGATTAAGTTAATGTTGATGATGCCTTAAGACAAATTAATCTCATTGTTATTTAATTGTGTGCCTCTTAAGTTTTAACCATGTAGCATGAAGCTCCAATTGTCAATTCAAGGTTATCAAGAATGTCATCATGAAGATCAAAGATGAAGATTGTCATTAGTGCTAAAGTCATGTGTTGTAAGGTGATCCTTAACTCGAATTTACGTTTAGGTGCAAAAACAACAGTTCAGTCAACTGTTAATTAAGGCTCGTCTTTGAAAGAAATATTTCGAAATTATTTGAATCTTTGTTAAAATGCTTTCAAGTATCACAAATGATTTCTGGAATTTTTTTGAAGTCTTTTAAAGAAAATTAAGCTTTCAATGTCTTGCTAAGGAGTTTGCTTGCACAATAAGACACATTCTATAAATGAGTTGTTTGCTTTTACATTTATGGAAATGTTTATGGTTCCCATAAATACAACTATTTATGCTTGTTTCTTGTTGAAAAACCCAGCCTATTTTTTTTGTGTGTGCACAATCTGATTTCTTGCAATCTTAGGCACCGATTTCTTGAGGAAGAATACTCGGCTGCTTGGTAAATAATTCGGTTGGCTTGTGCATGTTGCCCAAGCAAACTACTTACATTATTTTATTCACTTGTGCTTATGAGTGTAAGATATTTTAATGTGCAAAGTATACTACTTGGACATTATAAATAGATTGCTTAATTCATTTTTACAAGTGTGCAATAACGAGTTTAAAACTGAAAAAGACTTAAGCTTTCAATCGAGTAAATTAACTTTGCAAAACCGTTTATCATTTCAAATCTTTGAATCATTTTGCAAGTTTGTTTATTAATCTTTTGAGTCTTTTATTGAGTTATTGTATTGCATCTAGTCGTTTAGTCATGTTCAAGGATCCCGTGTTTTGTACTTAAACTTTATCTCCTCCGTTCAATTAAGTGAACAACATTGAGATAAGTGGAGTCTTGTAACAACCCGATAGAACCAAACAAGTCTTAGGATAGAGTTATCCTTAAGCATGAAGTCTTCGAAGCGGAGTAGCTTTTGAGCATGAAGTCTTTCGGCGGAGTAGCCCAAAGCAAAAGCCTTATTGCGGAGTAGCTTTAAGCAAGGAGTCTTTTGGCGGAGTAGCCCAAAGCAAAAGTCTTGGAAGCGGAGTAGCTTTTAAGCATTAGCAACCGGAGTAGGTTGGGGAGTTGTTTTATTATTCGGGGTGGTCTTAGTTTGTATGAGTTTACTTCTGAGACGTTTAATAAAATAGCGGTGGACGTAGGTCGCGGAATAGTGACCGAACCAGTTTTAAAAACATCGTTAGTCGTGTCTATTTTGTTTTATTTCCGCTGCACACTCTACTCACGTTTTTATCTACAGAATCAACTGTTGAGTACACTGTAACTTCTGCTTGCTGAATCGTTGTTAATTACTTCTAACTCTCTAGTTCTAAGTATCGACTTGTCCTTTCATCTAAGGCTAAGTTTATCAGGGTATGAAGAGAGGTATGAGTGTGGGTCTGAGGGTCAGATTTTTAGAGGCTGAAGCTCATATGTGGATAAAGTGGTATAGATTGTACTAGAGTCTTAATATGGGTCTTTGATTTCCAAGACCCATGTTAAGACTTTGTGGACATGGGCCACCGGCCGGTCTGTGGATTTGGGCCACCTACCGATCCTTAGTCACGGGCCACCTGCACGCCAAACCAATCTGTGGACATGCAGCGGTCTAGAAAGCCACGCTCGGCGGCGTTGAAATGCTTTCGACCGAATCGCTTTAGATCGGTTGGTTTCGTCTCGGTAAAGGTCTTGAAACAATTAGAGATATTCGGAGTCGCCACCAAGCATTTATGGGATGCCTGGAACCCGTTCGAATCCACTTTATACCTAGGTCAACCAAGGCAAAAAGCGGTGTTTGACATAGGTACTAAAGATAAGGACTCGTCCCCCTTTTAGCATTCTATGCCTAAAATGACTCTCTTACGCCCTGGATAAGGCCATCCACTATCCAAAGGTTCTGAGTAAGGGCTGAGGGTACGTATTGGGAAGCCCTTTACCCATCCCGCCCGCGTTAGAGGCCTCTACTGATCGATCGTGGTTGTTTAAGTGCAAAAGTTGATAAAACGGTGTAAATGCATGAATGCACATCAAAAAGTGTTAACCTAACATGTGAGCTTTCTAAGACGGTTTGTTAATCCAAATATCAAGCATAAGATGTCAAGTTGCATTTAGATTGATTTACATGTGAAAACGGGAATTAAACATCCGTTTACCAAGTTCGAGTTATGATGCTTAACACGATCCATTTATTGAAAAAGGGTGTCAAATGACAAAGTGTAAAAAACGTAAACTTGTTAATCTGATCCGTCACGTATTCGGATTAACCGTAATCGGGATCGTCCTAGACAAGTGCTAAAAACGAGGCAGAACAGTGCCAGGCAGCCCCATAGGGGCGCGAGCCTATTGGCGAGGGTAGGGGCTCTGCCCTGGTTTTGAAAGATGGAAACAAACGGCCTCTTGGGGCGCGAGCCATGAGCCGACCTAGGGGGGCGTCTCCTGGTTCTTGAAAAGGTTATTTAAAATCGTATTTATGATGAAAGATTTGCAAATGTTGTTTGCATGACTGGGAATAATTACTATTGTGTCAGTAACATTCGTTGTCGGATTTGCATGTTTGAAAAGTATAGTTTACAAATAAAAATGTAAAATGTTTGATTTGAACTAATTATGTTAAGTTCATTTATTTGTAATTAGTCAAGTTTGTCATCGTACTCGGATTAAACCGACATTGTATAGAGAACCAAGGATGATTATGAATTATGACTAATATATTTACAAATGTAAATAAATGAGAAAAATGGTAAATGAGAGAAAAGGGTGTTAAAATACCCATTAAAATGTGATTAACCATAATATCATCGAGTCACGGAATAAACCGTCATGGTATAAAGAACCAAGGATGATTTTTGTAATGGTTAAAATATGTTTATCATAAAAATGAATTACAATGGTAAATAAAAGAAAAGAATTTCCTTTAAAATGTAATTAACCAATTAATATCACCGAGTCACGGATTAAACCGTCACGGTATATGGAACCAAGGGTGATTATAATTTATGGCTAAAAAGTTTGTCATAAAAATGATTTGAAACATTTGAAATGGTAAAAACCGATTACAAATAGGAAAGAAATAAAGAGGAAAGACGAGAACAAACACGGATGAGTCTGACCCAGACACCCACAAGAGGCGCGAGCCTCCCTGCATAGCAATGAGCTCCTGTCTCAGGCCAAAACTCTGTTTTGACTCATCTAACCTATATTTGAATCGTGTTATGCATTGTTCATGCTTAGAAACTCATGAAAACAGTAAAGACGTGAAATAAGTGAGATATTTACACCCTCAAACTTACGTGTATTGATGTTTGCGACGTAGACGACTTTAGAGACGGTTTTCTCGTAGCGACTACTCACGATCAAAGAAGTTTAAAAGAGTGCCTTAGAAAAGGATTTAGTTTTGAAAATGAGTTAAAAATATGTTGTTGAAAAACATGTTGATTAATGTTGAGTTGGTCGAATGGGTCGGTCGAATGCACGGCGACGGTACCAAACAAAATGTGTAAGGCTTGTGTTTACGATCGGTAGGTTGTAAACACGTGTCGATTTTGTGACTTAGGAAGTCGAGTCTAGAAGTTTATGAGAGAGGTGAAGGGGCGGACGCTCGCGTGAGGATTGTGTTGTGTGAAGGTGGGTATTTATAGAGAAATGTGGGGAGGTAGGTCGGTTGTGTTTACTTAGAGGCTAAGCAGATGGCCTAAAGAGGCGCGAGCCACCTCGTGATGGAAAGGGGTGTATTGTCCCTTTTAATTTGGACGTGGCCAATTTTCCATCCATTGTTGATATGTGGTATTCATATAAGATATCATGTAACAATATGGGCATCTAATAAGATGATTTTGGTGTTACTTGAGGTAGGTGTTTTGTGTGCTTGACCCGTGTGAGTCGGGATTTGAATTTGGAGTCCGGTTTTGGCTCGGTGTCGGTTTTGACTCTAATTAGGGTCATTTTAATGGAAATGACATGATAAAAACATTCATGGCATTATTTTCGACATTCGGGATTTGGTTTGACTCGGGTTGACTCGAGTCTGAGTCGGTTTTGGGTCTGAAGACGGTTTTAACCCTAAATAGTGTTATTTTAATGCAAATGAAGATAGAAAACTTTTGAAATCATTTTTCATATCCGAGTAGTGCATTAAACCGTCTCATGTATAGCCAATCCACTTACGCATATCAAAAACTCGTTACAGTCCGATCATTATAGGGTGGTTTTTGGAAGGTGCAGATATTGGGTATCTACAGAGCCCCCACTTTGACTGAGGCTTGGACAGGGCAAAAGTCAAAGTATGATCTCCAGGTTAATCGAAGATTACAACCTGAAGACCATTGCGACGTCGAGGCGACTCAAAAGGGTTTGAGCCAAGGACCTGCCGTCGGGAAGGGCGACGTCGAGGCGACTCGGGGATTCGAGTCAAGGACCTGCCGTCGGGAACATTTTAGAGTCTGTCGACTTCTGATGCGGGTCGTTTAAACTCCATTAGACTACGTATAAAGGCTCGCCAGCCATAAGAAGGAGTCATACCCGAGGCATCTTCGGGATACGTCCTTTAACCTTTTGCGCGCAAAGGCTCACCAGCCGGTGTTGAAGGCGGTGCGTTTTGAGGCTCGCCAGCCATAGGAAGGAGTCATACCTGAGGCATCTTCGGGATATGTCCTTGAGTCGTATCTTGTGTGCGTGCAAAGGCTCGCCAGCTGTGATAAGGAGTCGTACCCGAGGCATCTTCGGGATACGTCCTTGAGTTGTACCTTGTTTGCGGACAAAGGCTCGCCAGCTTGTGAAAATGAGTCGTACCCGAGGCATCTTCGGGATACGTCCTTGAGTTGTGTCTTATTTGCGGACAAAGGCTCGCCAGCCATATGCGTTGTAAGGCTCGCCAGCCATCAATGGTCGAATGATCAACTGTGGAAAATAGCATGTGTGACATCCATTTAAAAAATCGGCACTCGCTAGGGAGTTAGAAACTTCTCAGGACTCGCCGGGGATATAAGTCGCCGCCCTTTGGGAGGTAGCATATGCCATGTAATCGACGGGGTTAAAGCCCCCAGACTTGATGGGTCGATGTTTGTTGGGAAGAACCCAATACTTAGCTAGAGTGCGTTTGTCTTCTCAAGATTACCTGCATGGTTACTGACCGCACAAATCCGCAGTTGCATAGACAAGCACGTTGAATGCAAGCATATAAGCACGTAAACATATAAGCATGTGAGCAATTATCATATAAGCAACTAGCACGTAAGCATATAAGCACGTAAGCACATAAGCATGTGAGCAGTTAACATATAAGCAACTAGCATGTAATATCTCACGCGAAGGGAGATAGAAATTTTGAAAGCTGTGAAGCTTAAAGGCGAGTCTTGTTACTCGTAGATCTGTGATTTGACAGATTGGAGACACGTGACCGTTGGGATACTGACTCACACAAACGCACACTGACAGACTGACAAATGGGCAGTCGTGAGCGTGACACAAAGTCAGCGTCGACACAACACGGGGGTGACTTTGACAGACTTTTCACATGTAAGTGAAAGTCCTAGCCAAGAAAGCGTGACAGCGCGTATCAAATCCTCGAGGTAGAAGGTCTGCTTGGCTAGGGAACATGAATTGATTATCTTCTTCAGACATCTTTGCCCCTGTTTGCTTGTTGGAGATCCCTTCTCGAGGTATGATGATTCGGAGAGCGGAACCAAGACCTTGTCATCATTCGAACCGAGCACTAGGCTATGGGCGATTTATTTTGGACTTTAGTGGAGACTCAAAAGATGTTTGAGGATAAAGGACGGGTGGCGTCTTGAAAGAGAAGCCCCCAGAGTGAGAAGGTGGGAATTTGACAAAACAGGGAATGGGTGACGTCTTCAGGAAGAAGCCCCCAGTAAAAAGGTATAGGATTAATTTTTGCAGCTGGGTGGGCTGATTTTGAGGATTGATGATGATGGTTGAGATTGAAATGGATGTGCGGTTGTGTCCTTGTTGGGGGACTTGTAATACTCCGTATTTATATGTCTTGGGGGTACTCTATCGAGTAGCCCTTACTCTGTCGAGTATGGGCAAGTTGCGGAATAAAATAGTTTCTGACCTGTTGGGTACTCGATCGAGTAGCTGGGGTACTCGATCGAGTAAGGGGGTACTCGATCGAGTGTCCGGTTTACGGGGAGTTTTTTGCGGGTTTTGTTAATTATGCGATTAGGGTATTTAAACATAATCGTCGTTGTTTTAATTCACTTTTACCAAAACCTAAAACCTGTTTAAGAGAGAAAGCGATCGATCATCTTCCTAATCGCATCCTTAACAATTCCCGGAGTTCAGACGGTCAGTTCGTATCGTAGTTCGTGTCGTTGGATTCCTTGCGTCGAGGGTAAGCTTTTAATATAATTTATATAATGTTTTGCTAGGTTTGGTCAAACCCTAATTTAGGATTTGGGGGTTTTATGAATAGTAAGTAATTGGTAGTCTTTATGTGTTATATGTTAGGAGGAGAATTCGTAGAAGAGGCGTTTTGAGACAAATTGTAGATACCGTCTGCGTGTTGTGCTTTCAGTAGGATTTCCTACTCGGTATTAGTCCCATAATGGGATATTGGTGATGTGCTGTAATTAGTTGTTTGATATGATGATTGTGATTGTGATTGTGATTGTGATTGTGATTGTGATTGTGATTGTGATTGGTTTCTATGGCTCTCGAGATGCGTTCTCGGCTGAGTGGGGTCACTTGCGGGAGTGATCTCACGCCCTAGTTTCGCCCTTCGTGGAACCCGCCACGAAAGGGGATGTGCACATTAATGGACGGGGTTATCGCTCGTACGATGAGCGGGGCTTAGGTGGGAACGGTGCGGTCCCCCATCGCGGGTGGTCCAGGGACGGTCGAATTGAGACGATGGGAGTTGGTGGTGTGTGTGTGTGTGTGTGACAGTTCAACTGTCTGTTTGTCTTATTGTTGTTATCTACATTGATTGTGTGATTAGTACTGACCCCGGTGTTGTTTTGTAAAACCTGCGGTGATCCATTCGGGGATGGTGAGCGATATTGAACAGTATAGAGATGATATCGGGATAGGTGGGATGGCCACGACATGACGATAGAGTCTTCCGCTGTAGTTAGTATTTATTTATATTTCGATTGAGAACAGATAGTTTGGAATAATGTATTGTACTTTCAATTTGGTTTCGAGGATTGTACTTATTCATTAAATTACTTATAATAAATGTTGTTTCTTTTTGTCTATTTGATTATCATACCTCGCAACCGAGATGGTGATGTCTTCGTGCACTGAGTGGTCCTGGTAAGGCACTCGGAGTATGGGGGTGTTACAAATGGTATCGGAGCGACGATCCTGAAACCTGTAACCAATGAACTTAATGAACATAGGGAGTCAATTAAAATGAACCCGGGGTAAAAGTTGTAGGAGCTAGTGCAAAGGCTTGGGAGACGTCCTAAAGTCGCGGGGATCGCCCTACAACTTTGAACCGGTCACATGGGGGAAATATGTGTTGAGTCATGTGTGTGCTTAGTAACTTGCGTAACAATGTGATGGAATGTGTTGATGGTTGGATGTTCGAATTGGAAGTTGATGAGATGAAAGAAAATTAATGTTATATATATAGACATTGTTGATGAAATGATAGCATGATAGAATGTTTTACAACGTGGCAATTAATAGCATGATTGTTATGATATAATGTGATTTATAAAGTTAGCATGTTAGTATACGACGTAATATGCGGGTAGTTCTTACGTATTGGTGGTACTTGATCGAGTGAGGCCGACTCGATCGGGTAGGTTTTTGCGATTTTGAGTCCGAATCGAGTTTTGGGGCACTCGATCGAGTAACTAGGGGTACTCGATCGAGTAGAGGGTCACTCGATCGAGTAGCCTAGATACTCGATCGAGTGGGTTAGAGATCGAAGGTCCGTTTGGTTCGGAGTTTGGGTACTCGATCGAGTACATGGGGGCACTCGATCGAGTAGCCCGTTACTCGATCGAGTGGGTTTGGATACTCGATCGAGTAGGTTCTGGCGCGCGTTTCGTGTTTTGAGGTTTAGTACGCGTGTTTATGTTTATCCCTTTCTTATATAGCTTCAAGATGCCGCCCAAGAGAAATGCTTTGTATGCGAGAGCAGAGCTTATGACTACGGACGACATCGTCAAGATGTTAGAGCACCAGGGGACGCTCTTCGAGACCCGAAGAGAGTGAATGAGGACAAGGATAAGAGTAAGGAGAAGGAGGTTGACCATGCTAAAGTCAGCCTCTATATTGCGAGGTTTAACCCGATGGAGTACAAGGGAGTTGAGGAGCCTAACCTTCTTGATAGTTGGGTGAGGGAGATGGAGAACATACTAGATTTAGTTCGTGTCCCGATGAGATGAGAGTGGATCGGGCTGCATTCTATCCGAGGGAGGCACTGGCAAGTGGTGGGATTCAGTGAAAGTGAGTGCCAAGGAGATATATACCAACCAGGGGTTACCCGCTATACCTTGGGAGGAGTTTCGTAGGGTCATGAGGAAGGAGTTCGTACCTGAACATGTGAGGAGTAAGTTGAGAGAGGAGTTCGACAAGTTTAAGATGACGGCCGAGATGTCCTGTGGCTGAGTACTACGAGCAGTTCAATGAGAAATCTAGATATCTTTGAGGATATGGGTTTGAGTGAGGAGAATCTGGCTTTGAGGTTTGAGAGAGGGCTAACCACGAAAATTATGGATAAGTTACCCGTGGGAGTCCTTGCGATGTGAAGGAAGCGTATGAGAGGGGGGAGAGCCGAGAGACTAGTGGAGATGGCTCGGGAGAGGTCGGTGGAGAAGAGGAAGTCCGAGAGCGAGGGTGGTGGCCAATCTAATTTCAAGAAAGGCAACCACAATCAATCTAAGGGATTTTCTTCCGGGTCCGGGTTTAGTCTTTGGAACTTCCTTTGGGCGAGGTCGTGGGAGTGTGAGTAATAGTTGGGGAGTGACTGCTTTGGTTGTGGTGGCGTAGGCCACAAGAGACATGAGTGCACGAGTGCACCGGATCTTTTCGAGACCCGCACAGAGCTTTGCGAGCAACAATGGACCACCGGATCATGGCCAAACCGGGAGGTCGAGCTACCAGTGGAGGCAACCGCAACGGCGGTAATTCTTATGCGAAGACACCGATGAACAACAACAACAATCAAGGGTCGGGTGCTAAGCCGACCGCATCGCTAGTCTTGTCCAGGGAGGTGGGCGAAAGACCGATGTGGCAAGTTGTTCATGATGGACAAGAAGGCAGCTGAGGAGGATGCGCACGTTATCACCGGTACATTCCTTGTTAATGGTATTCCTACGTTTGTTTTGTTTGATTCGGGGGCTTCTCAGTCGTTTGTGTCTTCGAGTCATGTAAAACAGTTGGGTTTGAGAGTATATGAGTCCGTTAGGGAGCAAGTTTTCATACCTTCGGGTGAGTCTGTATCGTGTGGGAGGTTGTTTAGAGATGTATCTTTGATAGTTGGGCAAGTCGATTTCCCTGTAGACTTGCTAGAGTTTCCTTTTAATGGTTTTGAGATGATAGTTGGGATGGATTGGTTAGGAAAGTATAAGGCTAAGATAGACATGTCATCAAAGAGAGTGTCCCTTAGAGGACCTAAGGGTGTAAGTGTGTCTTATCGTGGGTTTCTAGTCAAACCCAAAGTTAAGTTGATTGCGGTTTGTCACTTTGAAGTCGTATCTGAGGAAGGGATGTCCTTTGATCCTGTGCCATGTGAGAGATGACCGGATAGAGAGCCCTGATTGATGAGATACCAAAGTGGTAGGAGAGTTTGCGAGATGTCTTTCCGAGAGGAGATTCCGGGTTGCCACCGAAGAGGGAGATAGATTTCACCGTTGAGTTGAAGCCGGGGACGGGGCCAATCTCTAAGGCACCGTACCGTATGGGTCCTAAGGAGATGGAGGAGCTTAGGAAGCGATTGGATGATTTGATAGAGAAGGGGTACATTAGACCGAGTGTATCGCCTTGGGGAGCACCATTACGTTCGTGAAGAAGAAAGATGGGAGTTTGAGGTCGTGCATAGATTACCGGAGCCGAACCGTGTGACGATAAAGAACAAGTATCCTTTGCCAAGGATAGATGACCCGTTTGATCGCCTTGAGCGGTGCAACAGTCTTTTCTAAGATTGATTTGAGGTCGGGGTACCATCAGGTGAAGATTAGAGATGTGGACA
Source organism: Silene latifolia (assembly GCF_048544455.1). Taxonomy (NCBI): domain Eukaryota; kingdom Viridiplantae; phylum Streptophyta; class Magnoliopsida; order Caryophyllales; family Caryophyllaceae; genus Silene; species Silene latifolia. The sequence goes on along the minus strand of NC_133537.1, from coordinate 92,508,576 downwards.
TACCGAAGACAGCTTTCACGTCGAGGTATGGCCATTATGAGTATGTGGTGATGCCATTTGGGTTGTCTAATGCGCCCGGTGTTTATGGATTTGATGAATAGGATCTTCGACAGTTCTTGGATCAGTTTGTAGTAGTGTTTATCGATGACATCTTAGTCTACTCTAAGACTAAGGAGGAGCATGAGGAGCATCTGAGGATCGTGTTGCAGACTTTGAGGGATCATGAGTTGTATGCTAAGCTGTCCAAGTGTGAGTTCTGGTTGGAGAAAGTTGCCTTTCTGGGGCATGTAATCTCTAAAGATGGGGTAGCTGTGGATCCGGCGAAGATTGAGGCGGTGACAAAGTGGGAAGCACCAAAGAATGTTGCTGAGGTGAGGAGTTTCTTGGGTTTAGCTGGATACTACAGGCGGTTCGTGAAGGATTTCTCCAAGATAGCTAGACCAATGACGGCGTTGATGAGGAAGGAGAACAGGTTTCGTTGGGATGAGAGTTGTGAGACGGCGTTCCAAACATTAAAGGAGCGTTTGACCACAGCTCCTGTCCTAGCATTGCCTGAAGGGAGCGAGAATTCCGAGGTTTATACAGATGCCTCGAAGAATGGGTTGGGATGTGTGGTGATGCAGAATGGTAAAGTGATTGCCTATGCTTCTAGGCAGTTGAAGCCTTATGAGGAGAACTACCCTACTCATGACCTGGAGTTGGGTGCAGTGGTGTTTGCTCTCAAGATTTGGAGGCACTACCTTTATGGAGCAATCTTTAAGGTATTTTCTGATCACAAGAGTCTCAAGTACATCTTCACGCAGAAGGAGTTGAACATGAGACAGAGGAGGTGGATGGAGCTGATTGGTGATTACGACATGGAAATCATCTACCATGAAGGGAAAGCCAATGTTGTTGCTGATGCTTTGAGTAGAAAGAGTGTACATTCCTTGTGTACAGCTCTATCTTTGATGAGGCTGAGGGATGAGGTAGCGAGCTTTGGGATTCATATGATGCAGAAAGGAGATGCTATGGGTGATATGACAGTACACATGGAGTTTTATGATGACATTCGGGATAAGCAGGCTTTGGATCCTAAGATAGTGGAGTGGAGAGCTGGAGTAGAGAAAGGGACAGTGTCCCGGTTTTCCATTCATACAGATGGTAGCTTGAGGTTTGATGGTAGGTGGTGTGTTCCTAATGACGAGGAGTTGAAAAAGACAATCATGACAGAAGCGCATTGCACACCATATTCAGTGCATCCGGGTGGAGACAAGCTTTACAAGGATTTGAAGAAAACGTTTTGGTGGCCTGGGATGAAGAAAGAGACAGCTGAGTTTGTGTCCCGTTGTTTGACATGCCAGAGAGTTAAAGGGGAACAGAGAAGACCACAAGGTAAGGTTCAGTCTTTGGAGGTGCCTGAGTGGAAGTGGGAATCCATTTCCATGGATTTCATTGTGGGTTTGCCGAAGAGTCAACAAGGTAACAACATGATTTGGGTGATAGTGGATCGTCTGACCAAGTCAGCTCACTTTGTCCCAATGAAAGATACATGGACTAAGGCACAACTGGCTATGGCCTATCGAAAGAACGTGCTTAAGTTACATGGAGTCCCTAAGGACATAGTGTCTGACAGAGATGCGAGGTTTATATCAAGGTTTTGGAAGGAGTTGCGGGAATCGTTGGGAACGACTTTGAAGATGAGTACGACATTTCATCCTGCGACAGGACGGGCAGATCGAGAGAACAATCAAGACTCTTGAGGATATGTTGCGAGCTTGTGTGATGGATTTTGGTGGTAGCCGGGAGCAGAGGTTGGACTTGATAGAGTTTTCTTACAACAACAACTATCACACTAGTATTGGTATGGCACCGTTTGAGGCTTTGTATGGGAGGAGATGTAGGAGTCCGATCTGTTGGGACGATAGTCTTTGAGGCAGGTGGTTTTAGGACCAGAGATGGTACATGAGATGGTGGAACAGATTAAGATGATCGAGAGAACGGATGAGAGCGGCCCGGGATCGACGGAAGAGTTATGCGGATCTACATCGTCGGGACATAGAGTTTCAGGTTGGGGACAAGGTTCTTCTGAAAGTGTCTCCTATGCGTGGGGTTATGAGGTTTGGGAAGAAAGGCAAGCTAAGTTAGAAGTTTATAGGGCCTTATGAGATCTTAGAGCGAGTTGGGGAAGTGGCTTATCGTTTGGCTTTACCGGCTGCGTTGGAGAGAGTGCATAATGTGTTTCATGTATCGCAAATCTGGAAGTATGTGAGTGACCCGTCACATGTGTTGGAGGCGAGAGCTTAGAGTCGGATGAGTCTTTGTCATATCTGGAGGTGCCTAAGTAGATCCTAGACCGAAAGGTTAGAAAGACCGGGAGTGGTGAGACAGTTACGCTTAAGATCCTTTGGTCTAACCACGAGACCGAGGAAGCTACATGGGAGGCGGAGGATATCATGAAAGAGCGTTACCCTTTCCTTTTTGATCGGGTATGTATGGTTACGGGGACGTAACCTTGTTTCTTTTAGGGGGGTAGGAGATGATCGCGAGAGTTTTTAAGAGTTCTATATACACCTTTTATATGTTGTGTCGGTATGCTTGTCGGGATAGGTTGGGGTTAGTATCATGTTTACGTTGTGTTTTGTTTGACCTTCGAGTCGGGAGGCTTATGGGAGTACCTTTGTTTAGTGGTGGTTTGAACTTCGGGGACGAAGTTCCTTTTAAGGAGGGAAGACGGTAATACTCCGTATTTATATGTCTTGGGGTACTCTATCGAGTAGCCCTTACTCTGTCGAGTATGGGCAAGTTGCGGAATAAAATAGTTTCGACTGTTGGGTACTCGATCGAGTAGGTTTGGGGTACTCGATCGAGTAACTAGGGTACTCGATCGAGTACCTTGGGTACTCGATCGAGTGTCCCATTTACGGGAGTTTTTCGCGGGTTTTGTTAATTATGCGATTAGGGTATTTAAACATAATCGTCGTTGTTTTAATTCACTTTTACCAAAACCTAAAACCTGTTTAAGAGAGAAAGCGATCGATCATCTTCCTAATCGCATCCTTAACAATTCCCGAGTTCGACGGTCGGTTCGTATCGTAGTTCGTGTCGTTGGATTCCTTGCGTCGAGGGTAAGCTTTTAATATAATTTATATAATGTTTTGCTAGGTTTGGTCAAACCCTAATTTAGGATTTGGGGGTTTTATGAATAGTAAGTAATTGGTAGTCTTTATGTGTTATATGTTAGGAGGAGAATTCGTAGAAGAGGCGTTTTGAGACAAAATTGTAGATACCGTCTGCGTGTTGTGCTTTCCGGTAGGATTTCCTACTCGCATTATTAGTCCCATAATGGGATATTGGTGATGTCTTTGTAATTAGTTGTTTGATATGATGATTGTGATTGTGATTGTGATTGTGATTGTGATTGTGATTGTGATTGGTTTCTATGGCTCTCGAGATGCGTTCTCGGCTGAGTGGGGTCACTTGCGGGAGTGATCTCACGCCCTAGTTTCGCCCTTCGTGGAACCCGCCACGAAAGGGGATGTGCACATTAATGGACAGGGTTATCGCTCGTGCGATGAGCGGGGCTTAGGTGGGAACGCAGCTGCGGTCCCCAACTCGCGGCGGTGGTCCAATCGACATCGATATTGAGACGATGGGAGTTGGTGGTGTGTGGGTGTGTGTGTGACATTCAAATGTCTGTTTGTCTTATTGTTGTTATCTATATTGATTGTGTGATTAGTCTCGACCCCGGTGTTGTTTTGTAAAACTGCGGTGATCCATTCGGGGATGGTGAGCGATATTGAAAGTATAGAGATGATATTGGGATAGCTGGGATGGCCACGACATGACGATAGAGTCTTCCGCCGTAGTTTAGTATTTATTTATATTTCATTGAGAAATGTAGATAGTTTGGCATAATGTATTGTACTTTCAGTTTGGTTTCGAGGATTGTACTTATTCATTAAATTACTTATAATAAATGTTGTTTCTGTTTTGTCTATTTGATTATCATACCTCTGGCAACCGAGATGGTGATGTCTTCGTACCTGAGTGGTCCTGGTAAGGCACTCGGAGTATGGGGGTGTTACAGGACTGCCTACGTATTCGCGTGTTTGCGAAATCAAACCAGATCGTAGTTCTGAGCTGGGTTATTGAGGATTGAAAATTGGAAAGGTTGTGAAAAGCGTATGCGGTTGTGTCCTTGTAATAGGCCTGCCTATGTATTCGCGTGTGTGCGAAATCAAACCAGATCGTAGTTCTGAATGTGTGCCTAAGCGAGTTGTTAGGACCTTAAAGTGATTTTGAGGTGTATGGTTGTGTCCTTGAAGGACTGCCTACGTATTCACATGGTGTGAAATCAAACCAGATCGTAGTTCTGAATGTGTGCCTAAGCGAGTTGTTAGGACCTTAAAGTGTGAGGGTCACGACGGTAAATTCCGTTCGGTGACTTGAAAATTGATTCGAGAGAACTCCTCCTTGATCATGAATCAGAGGAGGTGTAATTTGTGAAAATGTTCCTTATCATGTGAGCACACTAAAAAGTGGACCCTAAGGGTAGATTGGGTATGTCCCGTTCTCGGTAGCAAAGCATTCGAGGTCTCCGTATCTGGGTCAGGGTGAAAATGGCTTCGACATTATGGAATGTGGAGCTTGGTAATAATAGTTTGTTTGACAGATAAAAATCTGGAGTTGAGGGTCACGACGGTGAATTTCGTTTGGTGACTCGAAAGTTGATTGAAGATAATTCCCTCTTGATCATAAATCAAAGAGGCATAGTTTGTGAAAATGTTTCTTGTTGTGTGAGCACACTAAAAAGTGGACCCTAAGAAAGCAATGTTTTTTGAAGACTCTGAATTTGGGTCAAGGTGGAAATGGCTTCGATATTAGGGAATGTGGAGCTTGGTAATAATAGGTTTGTTTGACAGATAAAAATCTGGAGTTTGTATTTTGTGGTGTTTAGGCCGGTGGGTTGCGGCTTGTAATGTGGTGCGGAATGGGGTCTCCGGCTTGATGTGGCCTGAGTACGAAATGGTTGGTAAATGTGGGATCAGAGGTTAAGGTGTGATATTACGAGCTTGAGGGGAATCCTCATAATCCTAGATAGGTCTCCCTGTAGCAGTCTCTAGAAGGACTTAGGGGTGAAGCGATGTTGGTTGGGATTTTAGCGTTCGGTGTTTTGGACTTGTTGGTCCTGGACTTTGTGTGGTTGACTCATGGGTCTTAGGCTTTGGACTTGTTGGTCCTAGACTTTGTGTTTTGGACTCATGGGTCATGGGCTTTGGACTTGTTGGTCCTGGACTTGGTGTTTTGGACTCATGGGTCCTGGGTTTTGGACTTGTTGGTCCTGGACTTGGTGTTTTGAACTCATGGGTCCTGGGCTTTGGACTTGTTGATCCTTGGCTTTGGACTTGTTGGTTCGAGACTTGATGTTTTGGACTTGTTGGTCCTGGGCTTTGGACTTGCTGGTCCTAGACTTGAAAGGTGACGGTTTTTAAATCCGTCATTTGAAATTGTGGTAAATAACGAATTTGAATTTCGTTATTTCATTTTTTTTGAGAAGTGACGGTTTTGAATTTCGTCATTTGAAAATGTGGGAAAATAGCGAATTTGAATTTCACTATTTCGTTTTTTGAGAAGTGACGGTTTTCAATTACGCCATTTGAAATTTGTGAAAATAGTGAACTTGAATTTCACTATCTTGTTTTTTGATTTGAAAATGACGGTTTTAATTTCCGTCGTTTGAAATTTGTGAAAATAGTGAATTTGAATTTCACTATCTTGTTTTTTTATTTGAAAATGACGGTTTTAATTTCCGTCGTTTGAAATTTGTGAAAATAGTGAATTTTAATTTCACTATCTCGTTTTTGATTTGAGAATGACAGTTTTTTTGTTTCCGTTGTTTGAAATTTGTGAAAATAGTGAATTTGAATTTCACTATCTCGTTTTTGATTTGAGAATGACGGTTTTTGTTTCCGTCGTTTGAAATTTGTGAAAATAGTGAATTTGAATTTCATTATCTTGTTTTTTTGATTTGAAAATGACGGTTTTTTCGTTTCCGTCGTTTGAAATTTGTGAAAATAGTGAATTTGAATTTCACTATCTTGTTTTTGATTTGAAAATGACGGTTTTAATTTCCGTCGTTTGAAATTTCTGAAAATAGTGAATTTGAATTTCACTATCTTGTTTTTTGATTTGAAAATGACGGTTTTTAATTTCTGTCGTTTGAAATTGGTGAAAATAGTGAACTTGAATTTCACTATCTTGTTTTTGTTTTGGCTTTGGTTTTGCTTTGGCTTCGCTTTTGGCTCTGGGTGAATGACTTTTGGCCTTGGGAGGCCTTTTGTATGTGACCTTTGCTTTGGAAAAATTGGGAAGGGGGCTTGTCCCTTATGTGTTGTCGTTGTTTTGACATGTCGGTGGTATCCATCGTTCATGGACTGGATCATGGTATGAACGTTATGGAGCTTTATGTTTTGGAGTTTTTTTGTTTGGGGTTAGACTAACACTTTTTGTTAGACGTTTGTTTGTGTTTTTTGGAAAATTGGTAGACCTAGACCTACTCATTCTTTGTTGTCCTTCGTTCGAGGATGGTGAAGGTGCTAGCGGGGATGTACCCGGTGGTGAGAGGTTGATATTTGGTGATGGGATGTTTTGTGGGGGAATGGGCTTGCCTTCCGTCATTGACCATGAACAAGGAGAGGTTCTTGTTTGTTATCTAGGTTCGTCGTAGGATTCCTTTGATTGAGAGCTCGTTCTAGATCGAGTGCTAATGAAAGGTTTCTATTGCCAGACATGGAATAGGTAAAGAAAATGGACACGGAGTTTCGAGTCCTCTGCTTACTCGGTACGGAACGTCACTCGAGTGTACTCACATTGAATTGGAACATGTTGTTTGTTTTAAATCAATTCTCAAATCAATTCTCGTTGTCAACGGGAACTGGTAAAGAGGAGAATATATGATAGCTGGAAATTGTGCTTTTATTTAGATAAATAAGATGTTAGCACAGACTCGATGAATACGTGTGACTCATGGGAACAGCTGATGTGACCATTATTTGAGCATATTTAGTCCCCGAATTAGCCTTATTCCCATGCTTTTTAGTGCATATTTAGGTCATTTATTGTCTTGAGTCCTTTGTTTTGCATATTCTTTGAGGTTTTGTTCCCTTGGTAGGAAAGGAGTGCAAACCTTGCATTTTCAAAGCAAAATAGAGCTAAATTGATTGAATTCAATGACCAAGCATCAAAGAGAAGACAAGACTAGAAGGCCTTTGTACATATTGTAGTAGTTGGGCAATGATGAGAAAAGATCCTTGCATCTCCAACAAAATCCCCGAGGATTGTTGGAAGAAGAAGGAAGAAAAGAAGAAAGGAAGAAGATGACTCAGAATTCGAGCGGATTGCCCTCTGGACGCTCGTCCAAGACCAGGAATCCGAGCGTCTTCTTCAGTGGGACGCCCGTCCAAAAACGCCACAATCCGCCCGTCCAGCCAATGAATCCGCTCGTCCCAACAGCCAGACAATCTCGTCCCGTGCCTTGGGCGCTCGGATTGTGTTACATCTATTCCATTTTCTTCTTGTTCTATGAAGGATGCGCATATCTCGGAAAGACCGGCAAAAAGGAGACTCGCATATTTTTCTGAGAGGAGCGATTCCTCAAGGACTTAATCATCATTTAAGCCCTTAGTAAACCCTAATTTTTGTACCTAATCCCCACTATAAATACCCCATTAGTCTAATTACATAACCATGTTCTTCTTATCAATCTTTAGTGTAGTCCATCCTAATCACTCTTTAATTTTGTAATCAACTTTTAATCAAGTCTTAATACAAATCTCATTTCCTTAATCTCTCTTTTGTTCATCTTTTATTTTGGGTAATTGAAGATTATTTGGGTTATTATTGGGCGATTGACAACCTTCCAATCAATCATCAAGTACTTCTATTATTCTTTGCTTTATTATTGGAATCATTAGTAGGTATAATTCTCTTAATCCCTTTTTAATTATTGTTAATCATCTTCATTTATTCATCATGTTTTACTTTGTTGGTATGATTGACAACCTTGCTAGCATGTTCAACATGATAATGAGTGAGTAGTTTCCTTAACTAGGGTTAATGGGTAATTAGGGGAAACCAACATAGGGGATGATTCATGCTTAATTTAATATGTTTTCATAGTTTATTTGCTTGCTTGTTGTGATCTCAACTTATGCACATGTTATGTTTGATGAAATGCGAGCCTATGAATCCTTGTATTTTTTACCCATCACTTACCTTTTCAATGAGACTTGTAAGACATAAACCAATTCGAGTCTCATTAGACCATGCATATAGTTGAGTGGGGAAGATTAAGTCGACTTGTAGGTGTTGTACAATCTAATCGATTCGGCTCCGGGACCCAAACTTTCCTAGGATTGTGAGCTATAAACCAACTCAATCCATCACAACAATAATTGCTTGCTTATAATTTGAGAATATGTTTGTATGATCAATTCCCATGAATCCCCTATGACCCCATGACACCCTAGTGCCTTTTATCAATTGTTTACATCCCTTTTTAATCATCTTGCTTGTTTACTTTCATTGCTATTTAGTTTAGTGATCTTCTATTCCAACCCCAAATTGTGACACCCCTAGACACCGCTACTTACAATTGAAAATCTCACTTCAATACCCGTCCCTTGGGATCCGACCTTTACTTGCCTCTTTACTAATAGTAGAGTTGTTTGTGAAGTTATAAATATTGTTTTGGTCTTGGTGCTCCTAACGACAAGTACCGAAAACTAAATCTCCAAGTGAGTCCGGCCAAAAATGGCGCCGTTGCCGGGGACGGTGTTAAATTGATTTAGATTTTCTTAGATTGTTATTATTTGTGTCTTTCTTTGCCTTGGGGAAGTAAAACTCCTCAAGGGTTGTTCTAATTATTTTCAAGTTGTTTGATATTTTGCATTTCTAGAAGATCACAAGGTAACTTGTTACCCTTTGATCACGAAATTGAAAGGACTTTGACAAACAATAGAAGACTTGCTAGAGGTACTTTGAGAGGTATTGGTGAGGTTGTAGTTATTTAACCAAACACTATTGAGTTCGTCAAAACTTTTGCAAGAGAAGGTGAGGAGAACCCAACACAAAATCCAACACAAAATCAACCCACAATGCCTAAATTTTCATCACATTCCGTACCAACTGAGGAGAACCTACCCAATGGTACTCCCACACCACAACACTTAACCGGAAATTTCATTGCTAAATCCGCATTTATCCAATTAGTCGAAAGAAGCCAATTTGGGGGGATGCCTAGTGAAGACCCTCACTCTCACATGGAGACTTTTTGTGATTATTGTGATGCGATTTCTCAAACCGGTGTAACTCAAGACCAAATTCGATGGGTCTTATTTCCTTTTTCTCTAATTGGCACCGCAAAACAATGGTTGAAAGGCCTTGATAAGGCTACTCTCGGAATTGACTCTTGGAAGAAATTGGCTCTAGATTTCTACAAAAAGTTCTATCCACCGGAAAAGACTAACATGCTAAGAGCTCAAATTACGGGCTTTAAGCAAAGAGATGAAAAATCTTTGTATGAAGTTTGGGAGCGGTTCAAAGGAATTTGTCGCTCATGTCCTCATCATGGACTTAGCGAGTGGTTGTTGGTACAACAATTTTGGAATGGTCGTTATGAAGACTCAAGAAACATTCTCAACATGGGATCAAATAGTATGTTCACCGAAGTTGACGATAATCAAACTTGGAACAAGATTGAGGAAATGACGTTCCATAATTCACAATATAGTAGACCTCGCAAGGCTACTAGAGGATGAAAGCATGAAGTGGACTCTATTACTCAATTGGGTGCTCAACTTAGTGCTCATATTGATACCATCAACTTGAAGTTCGAAAAAGCTATGGCTAGACTTGAAGAAGCCTCAAAATCACCAAAGCAACATGTTAATGCCATGACGGCATCTTCATCAATCCCAAGTGGGATATGTGAGAATTGTGGAACTTTGGGACATGACCAAAGTGAATGTAGGGGAACAAATGAACAAGTGAATGCTTTTCAAGCATACAAGAGTGGTACCCCTTATTCCAATTATTACAATGAAAACACCAAATTCCACCCAAATCTCTCATACAAAAGCCAAAATGTTCAAAACCCTCAACCAACATACAACCCCGCCTCCCATGAGAAACCAAAATCAAAGACCCTTTTACAACCAAAACCAAGGTTACCAAAATCAAACTCCATATAATCAACAAAATATCCAAGGTTTTGATGTTAAAAAAGTGGTCCTCCAAATGCAAAAGAATCAACAAGAGTTTTTCACTCAAATGCAAAAGGATAGTCAAGCATAGGAAATCACCATTAACAACATCCTAGCCCACACCAAAATGTTGGAAACCCAATTGACTCAACTAGCATTTTCAAGTTCTCAAAGACAAAAGGGGCAATTACCACCTCAAAGTAATCCCCCGAGACATGAAACGGTTAGTGCCATTCACTTGAGGAGTGGTACGAGGTATGAAGCACCAAAGAAGCAAGTTGAGGATGAAGTTGTGGAAGCTAGTGACAAAGAAGAAGCTGTGCAAAACTTCAAGGATGGAGAACCATCAAAAGAAGAAGTTTCAAAGAAAAGTGAAGACAAGGCCAAGGAGAAGGAACCCATTGTGATTAGACTTCCTTTTCCAAGTCGTCAAGCTAAGCCCAAATTTGATGACCAACTTGGAAAATTTATGGAAATTGTGAAGAATTTGGAAGTCTCGATTCCTTTTGCGGAATTAATCAATCACGTGCCGGCCTATACAAAGTACATGAAGGACATCCTTATGAGAAAGAAGTCGATCCGGAAGCTTGAGACTATCGCCTTCACTAAGGTGAGTAGTGCAATCCTTCAAGGGAGTTCACCTCCGAAACTTAAAGATCCGGGAAGCTTCTCAATACCGTGTACCATTGGCGACACAACGATCAACAAAGCCCTATGTGATCTAGGGGCTAGTGTGAGTGTTATGCCGTATTCGGTGAATAAAAGGTTAGGGATGGGAGAGCTTAAATGTACCAACATCACACTCCAAATGGCCGATAGATCGACGAAGACACCATTAGGGATATGGGAAGATGTTCCCGTAAGAGTTGGGAAATTTTTCATCCCGGTGGACTTTGTCATTGTTGACATGGAAGAAGACTCCAATATTCCAATCATTCTAGGTAGACCTTTCTTGCACACCGCGGGTGCGGTGATAGATTTGAAGCATGGAGAGCTTACTCTAGAGGTGGGAGATGAGAGCATAACTTTCAATCTTGACAAGACCATGAGAGCTCCCCGTTTGCATGAACCATGTTTTATTGTCGATCATTATAGCCGGAAGGATGATAGGAAGAAGTCGGAATTTCAATGGAAGAAGAAAGTTGATGATGCTCCATCAAAAGAGCAAGAGAATATCAACAAAGAGAGCTTGAAAAGCTCACCCATGACAAGTGAAGAGGATGGCCACATTGGCCAAAACAAGAAAGGAGGAGAGTTGTCTCTATCAACTCAAGAGATTTTTAATGACCAAGTAGACGAAGTTTGCGGTCTTTGGGACGATGAGTTTGAAGGGATTTTCAATCCCTATATTGGTAATGCTATAGATCAAGACCAACATGAAGGACAACAAGTGCAAAGATCTATTGAGGATCTTTATCATGATAATGAACAAGCTTTTGACTACTTCTTCAAGGTGTTGAGTAACATCAACAACACCTTGGCCATGCCCCATTACATCTCACTAAGGATGAGAGTTTTGTGGAGTCCTCTCCAAACCACCATTTGTAAATATTTCTAACTCCCTAACTTGCATTTTAATTCTTATATTGCATTTTTTGTCATTTTTGGATTTTTGTGCCTTGATCAAGATATTCATCATTTTTGAGAGAAGTGAGGGAGGGACTAATGATTTTATTGATGTGTAGTGCTTTAACTTAGTGTGGGGATAGCAATTGCCTAGGCTATTCATGCCTTTGTAGTGCCCCTACAATGAAGAACACGGGATTTGAAGAATGAAAATGACACGGGTTATGCAAGTGCACGGATGGAACTGAATCCGGGTAGACCAGGAGGAATCCGAGCGGCTTATGGGTAATCCGCTCGTCTTATAGGAATCCGAGCGTCTGTGGAGGAATACGTTCGTCTAAATGAGCTGCAAAAATCAAACATTTTGGGCTGTAAGTGAATCCGAGCGTCCCATCTGAGAAGACACTCGTCTGAAACTGGCCGCTCGTCTTTGTAGAAAGACGCTCGTCTTTTTGCCAGTGCACATTAAGCAAAGTTCCTGTAAGAGAATCCGCTCGTCTTTGAGGAAAGCCGATCGTCCTACATTGCAGAATCCGCTCGTCCTACATTTCAGAATCCGCTCATCTTAAGGCGAGTTTTCCTGAAGCCCATTTGAGCAGAATCCGAGCGTCCCGACGGGAATCCGCTCGTCTTTCCCCTGCTGTTTTGAATTTTTCGGGTGTTTTAATACCCCTTCCCACATTCATTTCATTCATTCAAACATTCAAACACTACCCATAAACCCCAAAACCCTCATCCTCTCCATCACCAAAAACAAGATTTCCTCAACCAAATTCCAAAAAATCAAATCAAAACTTCCTCACAACAAGAATTAATCACTCCTTTTGCAACAATAATTGATTCAAGCACCAAAATCTTCAACCTTTGAGTCAATTTTTGAAAAACAAAGCAAAATCCTTTCATCTTAAATCGATTTGGGTATAATTAGAAATTGAAGATTTTCAATCTTTTCTTGGTGTAATCAACAATGGCAAGAACAAAAGGAGCAACAAAGGCACTCAAAGCAAAGACACTTTCGAAAAGGCAACAAAGCCTTCAAGCAAGGAAAGCTTCAATGGCTATGGTGGTTTCTAATGCAAACTTGGAAGTTCAACAACAACAAGATCCTCCCTTGGAAGCAACAACATCAACAACTCCGGAAATCGCTCAATTATCCAACTATCCGGAGGTAATTTTCATTTCCAACTCCCATAGGGATAGTTTGGATAGTTTCTCTCTGTGGATTCGACCCCTGCGTACTACATTCATTTGTGTCTAGGGTATTTATTTTTGCATAGGTGTGCGATAGCCTATCACGAAACTCCGGCCAACAACCACCCAAACCACCACCTTCAACCACCCAACACCGCCCAGAAGCGAAGACCCACTACCAACTACCCAGCCAACCCAAGTCGTGGGTCCAACAACTAGCAACCCGTGTTAAATACATGCATGGTTTTAATAGAACAAGCAAGCATCCTAAACTAGCGGTCAAACCACCCCCTTCCCTTGATCAACGGTGGTCCGGCCAGGTCAGAGTCAACCCTCCGGTGGTCCACGGACAAAGTCACGGTTGGGTTAGGTCACACGGGTGTCTAAACAAGGAGTTATATGAAGTAATTATATTATGAGCCGGTTTTATAATACTTACCTTGAGGTAAATAACAGACAATAAATTCTCCTCCTTCTCTTTTCTAGATCTCCCTCTCTCCCTTTCTAAATTATTGAGACGAATTGTAAAACTGAAAAGTTATTTATGAGTTAGTCTCCCCTTGTATTTATAATAGTAAAGATAGTCTTAGGAAGGTATTAGGAAACCTCCTAATTATTATTATTATTATTATTATTATTATTATTATTATTATTATTATTATTATTATTATTATTATTATTATTATTATTATTATTATTATTATTATTATTATTATTATTATTGTTTTTGTTGTTGTTGTTATTATTATTATTGTTGTTGTTATTATTATTATTATTACTATTATTGTTTTTGTTGTTGTTTTTGTTGTTGTTGTTGTTGTTGTTGTTGTTGTTGTTGTTGTTATTACTATTATTACTATTATTGTTTTTGCTGTTGTTTTTGTTGTTGTTGTTATTGTTATTATTATTATTATTATTATTATTATTATTATCATCATCATCATCATCATCATCATCATCATCATCATCATCATCATCATCATCATCATCATCATCATCATCATCATCATCATCATCATCATCATCATCATCATCATCATCAGCATCATCAATATCATTATTATTATTACTACTATTATTACTATTAAATAATATTTGTATATTACTAGCTACATGCTCGAGTTACCCAATTGCCACTCCGGCTCATTATTATTTTATTATTTACTTCCTCTCACGATATAATTCTCAAATTAATATAGTTTATAAAATACATTTTGAAAACATATTTTACTATTTTCACTGTGTGACTAACCAATAACCAAGCGCTAAAATAAAGGATATTACAGTTGAGACCCAACTATTATATTTATATCCTATTACACCCCCTCACGCGACTGCCCATTGGCTGGAAAAGTGGTTAGTGCATAGGCTCCCTCGTATCATGTGCTGAAATTCCACTTCGTGAGATATTGGAAGCTGCCAAGATTTGAATCCGTGACCCTCTGGTCACACTAGCCCTGATACTATGATAAATGAACCATCTCAACCAAAACCTTAAGGTGATGATTAAGGCCCGCTATTATATTTATATCCTATTAGAAACAATTTGAGTCCTTTGTGAGTTGCAAACGCTATTAGCAAACGAATAGCTTCAAGTCGGGCCACTAGTGCGAAGGTCTCGTCAGAATTGATCTCCTTGTTGTTGATTGTAAACAACCAATCTGGCTTTGTTTCAAACAACCACCCCGACATCATCCAAGTTGTTTCTAAAAACCCATCTAGTGCCAATTATTGATCGATTGCTAGGTATAGGAACAAGATGCCAGACTTTGTTCCTTTCAAATTGATGTAATTCTTTTTACATAGCAATAATCCAATCAGAATCTGTTAGGCAACTTTAATATTAGCGTGTTCAAGAGTAGAAAGAAAAGAATGAAAAGTACAAAAATTATTAAGAGATCTTCATGTTTGAACTCCCTTTCGTATATATCTTAAGATACGATCGGTAGTATGTGAGCATGCTTCCACTTCTTAGGCATGAAAGGAGTTTCTTCATCATTTGTTCTCAAACTTTCTCCTTCTTCAAATGATGGATTCTCAGGAATAACTTCTAAGGTTATAGTTCTGGAATCTATAACCTTGTTTGTTTCCCCTAAGTCTGATCCTGGGGTTATAGTGGAGTCATCCATAACTTCAGACTCCAAATTTTTTATTTTTTGTGAGGTTATAGTATCATCAACTATATAACTTCAGCACTCTTCCCCTTTTTATTTGAAGAATTATCGATCTCATCATTTGAACCATAAATCTCTTTCTCTTTCTCTTTCTCACTAAGTTTAGGTGGATCATCACGTGATAACCTGAAATCGGGTTCATCCTCATCTTCTTCATCATCTTGCACATGCTCGTTAAAAGAGTCATGTTCATCCAAAACAACATGCACACTTTCTTCAATATATAAAGCTCTCTTGTTAAATACCTTATAAGCTTTGTTATGATTAGAATAACCAATAAAAATTGCTTCATCACTCCTTGGATCAAATTTGATAAGCTTAGTTTTACCATTATTATGACTATGGCATTTACTACTTAAAGTACGCAAGTGAGAGATGTTAGCTTTTCTACCCTAAGCAATTCATACAGAGCTTTCTTTAAAATCGGTCTAACCATAGCTCTATTATGTATATATCAAGATGTACTAACCGGTCTGGCCCAAAAACTACGAGGTAAACCGCCACAAAGCAACATGGTACGTACCATATCCTCTAAGGTTCTATTCATTCGTTCAACTATAACGTTTGTGTTGGAATATGTGTCCTCCGACAATAATGCGATCACAAATGTCGATCATGATGACCACATGTTTAAGTCTCATTTTAAGAATACAATTGGGAAGTAATATTTTACTGTCAACTGGTCCACACATATCGGTAATGATTGGTGACTAGAGTTTGACATTCTTGTCCGTGCGACGGTGGTGATCAGTTGATCCCCTTAGGTCATACCTAAAGGGTAACACTCTTAATTGATTATTTAATTGATCGTATGACGATACGGGTTAATTAAATTACTTGAAATTGACGGACGATTTTGGAAGTAATATTTACGTGTCTCATTGTAATTTGATTAAATAAGATACGGTCTAAGTAATCGAATTGTTTTATTGCTTAGATGAAATTATTGTTTACGGAAGCAATTGAACTGAATGAATAATTTATTATAAATACAAGATGTTGTGATTTATAATTGGTAAATTATTTTGGTACAAGTAATTATGAATTACTAAGTCGATTTTGTATATGACGTATTTTTATTAATGCGTTGATTTTTAATATGTTAAAAATGCATAACAATTTTACATGACATGTGACATGTGACAAATTGACAAAGATAAAATGGAATCCATTTTATCTTATATGGACCGATTTAGTGGGAGTATTATGATAAATATTATGTTGATTAATTAAGTGGAAAACATAATCATTTTTCCTAAACCTAGCCATGCATACCTAGTGCCTCTTATGAAGAACACCTTGCTCATGCATTGGCCATCACCACCCCTCCCCCTACCCGGTTTTTCCATAGAGAAAACCATGGGTTTTTCTCTATAATTTACCTAATACACTACTTCAATAGTTAGTGTAATATTCATTCATTCTACACATCTAAAAATTAGAGTTTTAGAGAGATAAAAATTCTTCCTCTTTCTCCCTTCTCTTAACCGAAAATTAAGAGTCCAAAAACAATATTTTGGGTCAATTTTATTCAAATTAATATTGTTCTAGTATCAATAATATTAATTTTATTTAGAGGTTACCTTGGGTATTATTCCTTGGGAGGGATTCTATACTTGAATCCTTTGTTCTTCCACTTTAGGAGTGCTCAAGAACAAGTAAGAAGGAGATCTTAGTTGTGCCCTTTGATCCGAAATATCAATGTAAGAATGATGGTTTTTTTCTCTAATATTTACTTATGTTTGCATGCATAAGATCTAATGTTTAATTTTATGACTAAATTAATTCATCACATATATGAATATGTTAAGTAATGAGATATAGATTTCTAACAAGTGGTATCAGAGCCTTAGGTTGTTTGCATGCAAATCGGTTATAGTTTTTCCGAGTTATACGATTAACATTAGGGGTGTTCATTGGTCCGGGACCGGACCGGACCGGACCAAATTCTCTGGACCGAAGACCAAATAAGGGTTACGAGGTGGACCGAGGACCGGACCATATTAATATTGGTCCGGTCCGGTTCGGGCCATAAAAACACGTGGACCGGACCGGACCGGACCAAATGGACCAAAGTGGACCAAATATTATTGTTATTGACATGTTTTAGCATATAAAAGTAGAACTCGAGAAGTTCGTAATGATCAAAGGAAACAACATTACTTTCTTCTAAGATTTAGCTACATAATTACACATCTTATAATACGCGTAAACAAACTAGAAAATAAAATCAATAATATTACAAATTTTTAAAAAAAATTATTACATAACTTCGGTCCATGGTCCGGTCCGCGGTCTATTCGGGTTGGTCCAGGACCAGACCGAAGACCAAAGTAGAGTAAATAGGTGGACCATGGACCGGACCAAACAAAATTCGGTCCGATCTGGTCCGGACCAAATGGTCCGGTCCGGTCTGGTCTTTGATCCGGACCACTGAGTGAACAACCCTAATTAACATATAAAACTTATAAATTTGTGCTTATTATGATATATCACGAAATCAATTATGCATGTTAAAGTTTCTGATCCTAAAATGTATTTAGGATATTTTGGTTAAGTTATGGATTTTTATTGTTCATTTTACATAATAATGGCATTAAAATGTGATTTTATGATAAAAATGTCATTTTTGGACTAAAATTAGCTAAACTTCGAATTTTTCAGTGTTTTTTGTATATGTTTTCACATATATTATGTTTAGATGACCTGTAAATTTTCACAAATGTTGGAGTTTTTATGCTCGAAATATGGATTTTTCATGATAAAAATCGAATTTAAATGAAAAATAGGTTAATATGAGAAATATTTCGAATCTGGTCATAGAAATTTAGTATGTTGTCACATGAAAATTTACAAGATGTGTGTAAAATAATACGCTATAATTAAGTCTTTATGCATGATTTATGAATTTTTGATGAAAAATAACATAAATAGTGACTTTAATTAGTGAATAATTGCTAAAACATACTTCATGACTAAGCAAAAATGTCACATATTGCATTTTATCATATATTTCAGATCTAAAATTTAAAAGTTGATAAATATAATTTTTCTCATGTTTTTATGATTATATTTGATAAATCCGATAAACCGGAACAATGTTTTTCCCGTTAAATTTCGAAATTTTTAACCTAAGTTTTTGGACATTATGAGTGTCATGGTATTTTTCCAGAATGTTCATGAGTTTAAATTTCAAATTTTGAATTTATTTGAAATTTTTATGATTTATTTGGAGTTTATGGCATTTTATTGTAATTTTGAGTCCATTAATGAACAAATTTTGAGAAATATAAGTTAATTATTGTCAATATGTTAGTGGAGACTAATTTTGAGTCCTAAGTTGGTTAGGGTAATTAACTTGTGCATAAATATGATTTTATGTAATTTATTGTGATTTTAAAAGGTTGTATCACGCAAATCCGTAAAAACCGTTTAATATACGATATTGGCTCCTTAAAGGCGATTTAGCATAAAATTGGGCATGTTCATACATATTATAATGCTGCATTTTATTTATGATTGTCATAATTTTATTTTATATAATTTTTGAATTATGTAATTTTTACTTAGTATGGCCTTAGGTTTTAATTGGTATTACCCGAAATGTATGGGAATATCAATTCGGTTGTAATTTATTGTGATCTCGTATCACCGTTTTGTAATTTAATAGATTTATTTTATTTTAATTACAAATGTATAATTGGAAATTATGTAATTTGTTATGTAATTTATTTATTCCGGAGTTCCTTGAAGATAGTGCCACTCAAGAAGGCGATACATAAAGACGGTGTTACCTCGAGATGTGTGCCAAAACCGAAGTTCAAGGGACCAATGGAGTTGGTTTCCGAATATGTAATAGTTAATTAGATTTTCTATTTTAGGAAGGCCATACTAGGATTCTATTTTTTTTTGTTTTGCATTTTATTTATATGTTGCATGCATCGCTAAATCGCCATAACTAAAACATGCATTATCATTTTAATCGAGTTTATCGACCGTGTCAATTATAATTATCGTAGTTCACCGCTTTAGTTCACTTAAAACGTGATAGATAATAAATTGACATGACCTCTCGCTAAAAATAAACAATTGAGACATAGCCTTACCAAAAAGTAGAAACCATGAAAACCTATTTCGCGAGGGAGTGCACTCGGCCCTACCGGGGTACAAACCTTGTTATGTAGGGGAAGTGGGTGATAAATGTCTATCCACCGAATTCATGTTGATAAGGGATGAATCGGCCCTACCGTGCCCAAGTTGATGTGGATTTGGATCATGGACACATTTATTCGAAATTTGGATTGAGCTCAACGGAAGTATTCGTGACCGTAGTCGCATGTTTTCCAGGCTAAAGATAAAAGTTAATGTAATTTTATCGACCAAGAGTTCTAAAAGTAGAATCGATTAAAGCGTTAATCCACCGAGTTATATTGATAAAGTGTATTTCGGCACACCGTGCCCTAAGTTAATATGAATTTGGGTCTTGAAATCATTTATGAAGTTGGGTAGAGGTCACTAGATAATGCAATAAAACTTGTTTAAATTAAATTTTTACGAGTGTTATTATTTTGAAAACGACATATGTTTTATTCCTTCTATTTTGTTTTGTAGACCACTCTTATATCTCATAACAATGGCCACTCCAAACACCAACGCCACACCTCTCGCTAATGCTTCATGGCTCCGATCCTTCATGGATCATTGTAAACTTGAAAAGAATGGGTCAAATTTCTCCGATTGGGATGCTAAACTCAAATTAGCCGCCCAAGGTGACGACAAGCTTCGTTACCTCACCGAGGCCTCTCCACCTGAACCTAATGCTAGGTCGAGTGCCGCTACTAGGGAAGCATACGAGGCTTACCACAAGGAGTCCGCCGCAATGAAAAATGTGTTGATCTTGTGATGGAGGCGGATCTCCAAAGGAGAGCCTTTAAGATGGGCACCGCTAATGAAATCTATTCCAAGCTTGTGACAATGTTTTCACAAACTCCGCGGATCGTCCAATATGAGGCGGCCGCGGCATTCTTTGATCTCGACTTCAAAGAGGGCCAAAAGGTTAGCCCTCACGTGCTCAAATTAATGGAGCTAGTCGAGACTTTGAAGATTCAAAAGGTTGAAATCCCCAAAGAGCTCATTGTAGATAGGATTCTACACTCCTTATCCAAAGTCAAGGCATATGTTCAATTCCGGGTGAATTTTAACATGCAAGACAAGGACGTGTCTCTTGATGAATTGCACTAGTTACTTGTGCAAGCCGAAAGAGACATGGGGTTAAATGTTAACCCGCCTAAAGATGTGCTTAACATAAGCACCAAGAGCAAGGGGAAATTCAAGAAGAATGGGAAGAAGGGTAAGAAGCAAGCTCCCACTTTCACCAAGGCTAAGACTTATGAAGCTAGCACTTCCAAGATCAAGAAGGGTCCTCTTGATAAATGCCATTATTGTAATGGTGTTGGACATTGGAAAAGAAATTGTTCCAAATATCTTGGTGACATTAAAGCTGGAAAGATCACTCCAGTAGGTAAATGACTATCCTTTCTTTTATGTTTCTAATTCAACTATGGTATTGTGATACAAAGTTGTGATAATGTATCCCCTTTTTATTGTAAATAGGGTCTCCACCAAGCAAGGACAAAGGAAAAGAAAAGCAAGCTTGAGAAACCATCAAGAAGCTAGGAGTAGCTTCCATGAAGCTTGGCTTTTTATTGTCTTATTTTAATTTATGTTTCGGATTTTTAGAACTTTTGATTTCCGTGTTCGACATGGAAATGTTTGATCCTTTCTAAAACAATTGTTGTATTTTGGATTATGGTGGCTTGGTATGCAACCCAAGTCACCCGTTTTATCGTATTTTATCCTTGTTCTAAGAATTCGTCTTTATATGGTTGCTCATAGAAACATATGATCATTCACTTAAAGTGATCTAATGGACAACTATAATGATGGGATTCATTATATGTCCACAAGCTTAAGGCTTGTGTATGATCAATTATAAAGTGATATTGAGTTAATGAACTCTCTTAAAGGAATGCCAATCACCAAGTACACTTATCAAATCTAAAACTATTAGTAAACCTATGAGATAGTCCTCCTTATACTTCAAAAATCATTATTTGTGTCTCATATGCTATCTTTGAATCTCTAGTGTATTCATTCTAAAGATAGAGTGGGAGAAAATGAAGACACAAAGAACACCAAGCAAAATTTGTGTACTTGTGTAATTGAGATCTACGCAAGAAAGAATGATTTGTATACCTATACAGATAGTATACACGAATAGATGAGATCTATGGTCTCGAATAGATGAAATCTACATGACAAAAGAGACCAAGTGAAGTAATCAAAAGAATATGTTCTCAAGATAACTACACGAGGAGACCAAAAGAAAGTTTTGGAAAAAGAATGACTAATGTAATGTCTTAACAAGAGATTTGACTAGTTTATGAGCGAAATTTGACAAATAGTTTCAATATTTATATTTACTTAAGAGCCTAAATAAAATAAAGTTGCATCCTAGAAAATAAATGAGATTTATTACTAAAAGTTGCAAACAATTATATGCCGATATCCACAAGAGCTAAATTAATTGTTAACCATGCTAGTGTCATTACTTAACCTCATTATGAAAATGAAATGGTTAAACCTCCTTCCAGAAAAGGGTATTTTGAGAAGGACGTGTATTAGATATAATTCACATTTAAATAATGACATTGCTACGCATCATTATAAAATGAATGAGTTAGAGATTAAAAATCTCTTTCCATAAGGTTAAGATTGAAACCTTTTCAAAATAGGTATTTTGAAAGGATATGATGGGAACATATATGGTTTTATCTTAATAACTTAGCAAAGCAAAATATATTACGATTGAGTAGTCAATTACGAAACTTGTGGAATTAAGTGGGAGTTGGCAATTATCATGTGAAGACATGGAATTTAGTGGGAGCAATCATCTTGTAAAAGTTTATAACGTATTACTCATTGAGAATGACGAGCTAATACTTTCTTTCACAAAGAAGTATTTGAGTTTTCAATTCTGGATAAAAATGGACTATGATGAATCCAATCACATCATGAGATGTTGGATAAGTATTGAGATATACACATCGAATCAACGAGAAACGTAGGTTATTCATGTCAATGAAAATGGAATTGCCATTAGCAGTCATGGTCGTTCATTGAACCTAAGAATGGTTGATTACATGATTAAAAGTTACTAATGTTTCCGCCATTAGAATAATCATGCACATATCCAATAATGAATCATATGCATAAGAGCATGATGAATCATTGGCAAGCCATAAAAGAATCGTCATGAATTCTCGAGGAGAAACTGATGAGCGATTTCAGTGTTGGACAGAACACTCTGTTATGTGTCAAGAGGTTGCACATATTAAAGTTCGAACACGCGTAAGGATTTATGAAAATCCTAAGCTTTTCAAGCTAAAAGGAGAAATAAGAAGTTTGGAAAGATACTTAGTTGAAGTAAGAAGTTACTCAAAACTAATATTTTCTAATATGCTAGGACTTGTGAGAAGTGCTAGGCTAATCATCTTGACAATTGTTATAAAACTCTACAAAACATATACCTAGTGCATTGTGAGTGGGTGGAGTACTTGACCAGTGCAAGTCATGTCATCCACCACAAATTCGTTGGTTGTGTGATAAACAACCAGAAAGTTCTTTCAAGATAAAGAACCCAAACCGAGGTTGGGAACCTATATGTGTACTTGGTAAGGTTCATGCTATGAGAGGTAACATGAATGTAAAGGAAAATGCGATAAAAGAAGTTTGAACACATGGACACATGGTATGTTAAACTTCTATTGCAATCGACTAGTGTTTACACACTTACGATATGCATCACAAGGTTGTAATACGATATTGACTACCCGAATGTGATGTCGACATTTGTCGTTTGAGTTATTATTAACTCACCTTATACTTTGTTACATCCAAACGGGTTGTAGAGACAATTGAACCCCGTTAAAGTGAACGCGGATTAGCATTGTATTCGCCCATAGTTACTTACATAAGGTGACGTCTCGAAGTGACTAGAATGTGATGCGATTGATGGCAAGTTCAAGTGCCATGGAGTCATGTGTGATGACTAGTCGATCACATAGGCAGACTGTTAGGAACACCTTGTCGGGCCTTATGACCGCTTATAGAGTTCTGGCAAATTTATATAGCCTGGTCGTGGCGAGAGCTACTATAGTATTCTAATGAGTCGATTCTTTTGACTAAAGACTGTTCGCCTAAGATGGCACAGTTTCAGATTAACTTTGATTTGTGTTACTACGACCTTCGTAAATGGGGTCAAATGGGCATATTTTGGGTTATGATGGCTGTGGCTAGTCGAAGGGAATAAGTGCGATAGGAATTGTCCACCGCTTGTCAGGGTTATAACAATATCTCAGGGCCACTCGAGGAGTAATGAACTGGAAATGCGTGGCCACGCTCGGAAGATATCCATGGTAGATAAATCCGGTCAATCAGTTATTCTCCAGATCGAGGAAACCACTCTCGATATGATCACTTGCAAGTACGATCTTAAAGACACCTTACATTGAGTGGGAGATAGTAATAGGACAAGTGAATTGGTGACGCACACTTGTCGAGGACAAGTGGGAGATTGTTGGAATATGTGTCCTTCGACAAGAATGCGATCACAAATGTCGATCATGATGATCACATGTTTAAGTCTCATTTTAAGAATACAATTGGGAAGTAATATTTTACTGTCAACTGGTCCACACATATCGGTAATGATTGGCTGACTAGAGTTTGACATTACTGTCGTGCGACGGCGGTGATTAGTTGATCCCTTTAGGTCATACCTAAAGAGTAACACTCTTAATTGAATATTTAATTGATCGTATGACGATACGGGTTAATTAAATTACTTGAAATTGACGGACGATTTTGGAAGTAATATTTACGTGTCTCATTGTAATTTGATTAAATAAGATACGGTCTAAGTAATCGAATTGTTTTATTGCTTAGATGAAACTATTGTTTACGGAAGCAATTGAACTGAATGAATAATTTATTATAAATACAAGATGTTGTGATTTATAATTGGTAAATTATTTTGGTACAAGTAATTATGAATTACTAAGTCGATTTTGTATATGACGTATTTTTATTAATGCGTTGATTTTTAATATGTTAAAAATGCATAACAATTTTACATGACATGTGACATGTGACAAATTGACAAAGATAAAATGGAGTCCATTTTATCTTATATGGACCGATTTAGTGGGAGTATTAGGATAAATATTATGTTGATTAATTAAGTGGAAAACATAATCATTTTTCCTAAACCTAGCCATGCATACCTAGTGCCTCTTGTGAAGAACACCTTGCTCATGCATTGGCCATCACCACCCCTCCCCCTACCCGGTTTTGCCATAGAGAAAACCATGGGTTTTTCTCTATAATTTACCTAATACACTACTTAAATAGTTAGTGTAATATTCATTCATTCTACACATCTAAAAATTAGAGTTTTAGAGAGATAAAAATTCTTCCTCTTTCTCCCTTCTCTTAACCGAAAATTAAGAGTCCAAAAACAATATTTTGGGTCAATTTTATTCAAATTAATATTGTTCTAGTATCAATAATATTAATTTTATTTAGAGGTTACCTTGGGTATTATTCCTTGGGAGGGATTCTATACTTGAATCCTTTGTTCTTCCATTTTAGGAGTGCTCAAGAACAAGTAAGAAGGAGATCTTACTTGTGCCCTTTGATCCGAAATATCAATGTAAGAATGATGGTTTTTTTCTCTAATATTTACTTATGTTTGCATGCATAAGATCTAATGTTTAATTTTATGACTAAATTAATTCATCACATATATGAATATGTTAAGTAATGAGATATAGATTTCTAACAGTTTGGTGTGGAGTTCGTGGAGCGGAAAAGTTATGCCTAACTACATGAGCTCTACAATATTCTATAAAAGCGTGATTATTAAACTCGGTGCCGTGATTGATTCTAATGGAGACCAATTTAGAATCAAATTTGTTTTGGACAAGTATACTAAAATTCATTAAAGTTTTCATCTTTAGTGTTTAAGAAAATTCGTCAAACGTACCTTGAATAATCATTAACCAAAACAAATGCATACCCTGTGCCTCATCTACTTCTTACCTTCATTGGACCACAAAGATCCATATGAACTAGCTTTAAAGGTCTAGTTGTACTTACAATTACTTTTGGTTTGAGTGATGATCTTACATGTTTGCAGCGTGCACATCTCTCATATAACCTCTATTGATCAAAATTAATTGATGGAAGCCCATCAATTGATTCCATCTTTTGAGATTGTTCAAAATTGGTGAGTTTATCTGACCAAGTCTCTTGTGCCAAAGACAAGGATCATCAAGATTTACCTTCATACAAGAAAGAGAATTAGTAGGTATAACATTTAAGTCAATAATGTAAACATAAATACTACGATTGTAACACCCGCGAAATTCCCGTCTTGGAAATTATAATTTAATTAGCTATTTTATTATTCTATTTATATTTTAAACCCATTTTTATGAAAATGTTACTTTATTTGTAGAATGATGATAATAATAATAGTCTTAGCCTTTTAAGATGTGTAGTTAGTCTTGAGCCGTGTTTTTAGTAAAAATAGACTCAATTTATGCTTTTGGGCCTAGTATGACTATTGGGCTTTTTCTCCTTCTCTTTTCTCTTCATAAAACCAACCAAAAAACTCTCCCATCTTCATCTCCTTCATTATTTTTCTGAAATTTCCCCTCTCAACAAACACCATTAACACTCTTCTCTCACAAAAACTTAGATTCACCATAACTCCCTTAATTATTCACCAATTGGAACCATTTTCGCACTATTCTTCTCGTTGTATCGCCCTCCTCCTTCCTATGTAATAAAGACACCATCTTTCTTTAGATTTCTATAAATCCGTCTTTCTAGGGCTAGAGCTTTTCACTCTTTTCCTTGGGGTTTTTGGTGGGGAACAAGCTTGGAGAACTCCGGTATGGCTATTTGACGATTTGGAGTGCTAAAAGGTAACGGTGATAGGTTAATCAATATTATGTTAATTTATATGTTGTAGTATACTCATATGTGTGTTAAAGTTTGAATCTTTGCATGTTTTACATCTTTGTTGTTGAATGAGTTTGTGTGTGAAACCATCTTATGGTTGTTTGAGGAATTTCTAGTCTTTTATTACATGAATATTCACATGGATGAAATGGGTTGTTTACACATGTTAATTAGAGCATATTCCATCTTAATTATGACATGGTAATATGTTTAGTTGGGTCATGAGAATTATTGCTTGGAAATATTGATATTTGGAACAATTGGATAAAGTTGTGGACTTTGACACTATATTGTGTTGGGAATCCACTTTCATATGTTAATTTATGATTCTCTTGTTCCACATTGTAGTATTAATCAAGTTCTTGTTGGTTTGAATGAGGTTTTAAGTTAGTGACATCAAACTATGTTGTTGTGTGTGCATTTGGGTGGAAAATATTACCAAGGTGTGTTAATAATGTTAAATAACCATGTTCATAGTTAATCCATGTTTCACATGTCTCTTATATGTTAGACCATTGATTTCTCATGAGGTTTCTTATTAGTTTATTAATGGTGTGCCCAACTTTAAAGTGTGAGCGAATTTGGTAAAGTTGCGGTTTTCTATTGTTGGCGATTCTTGTAATTGGTTGCTGTTGGTTTAAGACCAATGCATTTGAGAGTCTTTAAATTATTATTGAACATATAAATGTTTCATTTTAGATATAGGGTGAAGCATTCACATGTTTAAACAAGTTACATGAAAGTTGGAATGAAATTGAGTAAAGAATAACAAGTTTGAAAGTTGTAAATGTGAAGGGTCAACTTTAAATGTCCATATCTAGTGTTATAGACATGCTATTGATGTAATTCCAAGTCTAATAGTTAGCTTCTCCTCTTACAATTCTAACGGTAGATCATACACTCAAAATGACCAAGAAATGAGGGAGATATGGTCATTTTACAAAAAATGGTCGAAGTAGCCCCCCAGTGTGCGAGTTGGAGACCACCGTGCGAGTTGAGTTCAGTGAGCCTTTGACCATGCAAGTTTGCCCGTGCAGGGCGAGTTGACCGTGCAACTTTGCCAAAGTTGTGTTGTGACCGATAAACCTTATTCTCTTACCTTACCTTGTTATTTTTAACTTAGACCTTTGTTCTAAGGCCTATGGGGGGATATGTTGACACTTGTTTAACATTAGAACTATTTAACTAAGTCTCATTCACATGTTAAATGATGGTTTTGATAGTTTGGCTTAAGTGTGACATTTTACATGGTGTGTCTAACTTGCTTAGTTTATTTGTTATCGTTTGTTTATACTTTATTCGAGTAACATGTAAATGTGAAATATAATGTTTATTCATGTCATAAAAGTATGAAATGACGTTGTATAATTCAGATTCGAGTTCTTACTTATTAATTATCGACTCTTTATCAATTGTCAAAGGTGAGATACCATCTTGAGTGAGTACTTGTAATAAGTCGTATTCTTGTGAAAATGCCATAATTCTATGCCTTATTGCTTGACTTATCTTTATGCCTTACTTGTGTCGTTCTGCCAAGTGTTGGTTAACTCATGCTCTTTCCGCCTCTTTCATGCCGTTCTGCCGAATTCGGGGTACTCGACTTCCGTTCTATCGATTGAGTCTTGGATGCGAAATGTGTATCACTTGTCGAATCGGGAAATGTACACACCAAGAGTCTGGTCAGGTTTAGACTAGGACCATATATATTATCGTCGTCCTACCAGGAGGAATTGAGTCTTAGAGAAATAAATGACTTGCTTGATTATGGTCATTGACATATGTTTTTCTACAAGAGAGTTTACGTCTTATGAGGTTGAATGTAAGAGTCTTGGTCCTATCGGACGCTAGAGGTGAGATGCAAGCCTTCTAGTTGCGATATGGTCACCGGGATTGATGTTCTCATCCATTCTTATGGTGAGAAGCAAGCCATGAGTGCGCATGTGACATTAATATCCACGTCGCGTGCAATGTTTGTTGGAAGATTTCCAAAGTAATGGCTATGGTTTTCAACTATATGTATTGCGATGATTGACTACTCGTTTATATATCTCACATGACTTAAGTACTAGTCTTGTATAGTTTGGATAGTTGCATATGTCAAATTTTATTGGAAGTCGTGCTCGTGTTGACCAAGTCATGTCTATGTTCTCACATGGTATTCTATGTTTGTGTTTTCCAAGACATGTTTATTTATTGACTGCATTCATTGACTTCTATGTTGGAATCCACGTTGACTTGCATGATAAATGTTCTTTGTTGCCTTCTTATATCAAGGCATTCATGTTGACATGTATGTTCTATGTCCATTCTTACTTTACCCATTAAGTTATCCATGTTAACATGTATGATCTGTCTATCCTTATTTTCTCTTGTCATGTTAATTATATCTTGTTTTCATTATGCTTTGTATTAATGTACAAAAAAAAAAATTATGCATTGTATTAATTATGTTATTATCTATGTTTGTTTTGATATAATATGGCTGGGAGAATCTTGAGTTACTCCCCATTGACTGTGGCGTTCATGTTAACATGAATGACAGGTATTAGTCGGGGCTACTTGGAGTGAAGACTAGTGTGAGCTAGCGAGCATTGTCCATACAACGAATGACCTTCCTCGTTGTAGTCTAGAATCGTCCTAGTTTTATCTTGTATTTTATTTAGGAACTAAGATCCCTCATTTTTAGATAAATTGTATTTGTGGACATGGGCCATGGGGGCGCTTGGGAAACAAGCGTTTGCATTTGTGGAGTCGTCACCAATTTATTGTGGAAAATTGGAAACCGTTCGAATACCTCGTGCCATGTCAAGACACAAAGTAGTGACATGAACACCAAGAACTCGTTACCCTTAGCATTCTATGTCTAGAATGACTCTCGTGGAGGCCATTGAACACGGATATTCACAGAGATCTGGAGTAAGGGGTGAGGGTGAAGGAAAAGTCGATCTATATACTCAACATATTCATATATGTTTTATTTTAATTTGTCATAAAATTAATAAGTGATCTTATGCATGCAAACTTATAAACAATATAAAGAAGAAACCTTTATCTTACATTGGATTTTCGGCTTATATGGGCACACGAGAGATCTTCTTCTCTCTTGTTCTTGTGCTTTCCTCTATGGAAGAACTAAGATCCAAGTGTAGGATCTCTCCCAAAGCTTAATACCCAAAGCACACTCTTAATAAAATTAATATTATGAATACTAGACAATATTAATTTTGTAAGAAAAATTGACCCAAAAATATTATGGAACTCTCTATTTTTCGGTTAGAGAGAAGGAAGAGAAAGAAGAGTTTTTATCTTTCTAAAACTCAAATTTTAGATGAATGAATAATGAATAATACACTAACTACATTTTAGTGTATATTAGGTGAAATAAGATGAAAAACCAAAGTGGTTTTTCATCTCAAAAAACCGGGTGGAAGAGGGCATGGGAGGGAGCCAATGCATGCTTGAGTTGTTCTTCACAATGAGCATTAGGGTTGCATGGCTAGTTTAGTAGGTAATCATTGTGTTTACCACTCACATTATAAACACAATATTATCCTTAATCCTCCTTACTTTCGGTACATGTGTGTAAAATGGAATCCATTTTATTTTTTGTCAATTTGTCTTATGTCACATGTCATATGTTACATAAAATTGTTATGTATTTTTAACATATTAAAAATCAACGTATTAATAAAAATACGTCATATATAAAAATCGACTTAGTAATTCATAATTACTTGTACCAAAATATTTTACCAATTTATAAATCACAATAAATTGTATTTATAATAATTCATTCAATTTCAATTGTTTCCTTAAACAATAATTTCATCCGAGTAATGAAACAATTCTAAGATTTTCGAGAAAGATCTCATTTAATCAAATTTCAATGAGATACGTAAATAATACTTCCAAAATCTTCCGTCAATTTTAAATAATTTAATTGACTCGTAACGTTATACGATCAATTAAATGATCAATTAAGAGTGTTGCCCTATAGGTATGACCTAGGGGATCAACTGATCACCACCGTCGCACGACAGTAATGTCAAACTCTAGTCAGCCAATCATTACCGATATGTGTGGACCAATTGACAGTAAAAATTACTTCCCAATTGTATTCTTTATAATGAGACTTAAACATGTGATCATCATGATCAACAGCCAGTGATCGCATTATTGTCGGAGGACACATATTCCAACAATCTCCCACTTGTCCTCGACAAGTGTGCGTCACCAATTCTCTTGTCCTATTACTATCTCCCACTCAATGCAAGGTGTCTTTCAGGTCGTACTTGCAAGTGATCATATCGAGAGTGGTTTCCTCGATCTGGAGAATACCTGATTGACCGGATTTATCCACCATGGATACATTCCGAGCGTGGCCACGCATTTCCAGTTCATTACTCCTCGAGTGGCCCTGAGATATTGTTATAACCCTGACTAGGGGTGGACAATTCCTATCGCACTCATTCCCTTCAACTAGCCACAACCATCATAACCCAAAATATGCCCATTTGACCCCATTTACGAAGGTCGTAGTAACACAAATCAAAGTTAATCTGAAACTGTGCCATCTTAGGCGAATAGTCTTTAGTCAAACTCAAATTAGCCGCCCAAGGTGACGACAAGCTTCGTTACCTAACCGAGGCCTCTCCACCCGAACCTACTACTAGGTCGACCGCCGCCACTAGGGAAGCATATGAGGCTTACCATAAGGAGTCCGCCGCAATGAAAAACGTCTTGATATTTGCGATGGAGGCGGACCTCCAAAGGAGAGCCTTTAAAATGGGCACCGCTAATGAGATTTACTCCAAGCTTGTGACAATGTTTTCACAAACTCCGCGGATCGTCCAATATGAGGCGGCCGCGGCATTCTTTGATCTCGACTTCAAAGAGGGCCAAAAAGTTAGCCCTCATGTGCTCAAACTTATGGAGCTTGTCGAGACCTTGAAAATTCAAAAGGTTGAAATCCCCAAAGAACTCATTGTAGATAGGATTCTACAGTCCTTGTCCAAAGTCAAAGCGTATGTCCAATTTCGGGTGAATTTTAACATGCAAGACAAGGATGTGTCTCTTGAAGAATTGCACAAGTTACTTGTGCAAGCCGAGAGGGACATGGGGTTAAATGTGAACCCTCCAAAGGATGTGCTTAACATAAGCACTAAGAGTAAGGGGAAGTTCAAAAAGAATGGGAGGAAAGGTAAGAAGCAAGCTCCCACTTTCACCAAAGCTAAAGCTAATGATGCTAGCACTTCGAAAATCAAGAAGGGTCCTCTTGATAAATGCCATTATTGT
Organism: Silene latifolia; assembly: GCF_048544455.1. Taxonomy (NCBI): domain Eukaryota; kingdom Viridiplantae; phylum Streptophyta; class Magnoliopsida; order Caryophyllales; family Caryophyllaceae; genus Silene; species Silene latifolia. The sequence goes on along the minus strand of NC_133537.1, from coordinate 92,477,018 downwards.
AATGGTATGAGACATTGGAAAAGAAATTGTTCCAAATACCTTGGTGATATTAAGGCTGGAAAGATCACTCCAGTAGGTAAATGACTATCCTTCTTTTATGTTTCTAATTCAACTATGGTATTGTGATACAAAGTTGTGATAATGTATCTCTCTTTTTATTGTAAATAGGGCCTCCACCAAGCAAAGACAAGGGAAAAGAAAAGCAAGCATAAGAAACCATCAAGAAGCTAGGAATAGCTTTCATGGAGCTTTGCTTTTTATTGTCTTATTTTATTCATGTTTTGGATTTTAGAACCATTAAGTTTCCGTGTTTGACATGGAAAGGTATTTTGGATAATTGGTTTTATTTTGGATAATGGTGGCTTGGTTTGCAACCCAAGTCACCCGTTTTTTCATTTTATCCTTTGTTCTAAAATTCGTATTTAAATGCTTGTTCTTAGAAACATATAACTTAAAGTGATCTAATAGACAAATATAATGACGGGATTCATTATATGTCCACATGCTTAAGGCTTGTGTATGATCATTTATAAAGTAATTTTTGAGTCTATGAACTCTCTCAAAGGAATGTCAATCACCAAGTACACATACGAAATCTAAAACTATTAGTCAATCTATGAGATAGTTTCTCCTTATACTTCAGCATCATTATTTGTGTCTCATATGCTATCTTTGAATCTCTAGTGTATTTATTCTAAAGATAGAGTGGGAGAAAAATGAGGACACAACACACGAGGCAAGATATATTTGTGTACTTGTGTAAATGAGATCTACGCAAGAGAGAATGATTTGAATGAAGGTATATCTATTTAAATAGTATACCCAATAGATGAGATCTATGTTCTCAAGTAAGTTCTATATGACTAAAGAGACCAAGTGATGTAATCATAAGAGTATGTTCTTCACAATAACTATACGAGGAGACCAAAAGAAAGTTTTGGAACAAAATGACTAATATAAAGTCTTAACAAGAGTTTTGACTAGTTTATGAAAAATTTTGACCCATAGTTTCAACCTTGAGATTTACTTAAGAGCCTAAATGAATCAAAGTAACATCCTAGTAATAAGCGATATTTATGACTAGAGGTTGCAAGGATTGATATACCGATATCCTCAATTGCTAAAGGTTAAACCATGCAAAAGTCATTACTTAACCTCATTATGAAAATGAATTGGTTAAACTTCCTTCTAAAAGGGATATTTGGAAGGATGTATTAGATATTACTTATATTTAATAAATGACATTGCCACACATCATTATGACATGAATGTGTTAGAGATTTAAAATCTCTTTCCATAAGGTTAAGATGAGACCTCTTCGAAATAGGAATTTTGAAAGGATATGATGGGAACATATATGGCTTCATCTTAAATAACTTTGCAAAAGCAACATACATTCCAATTTTGAAATGTTTTCGATTAAGTAATAAATTTCGACACATGTGGGATTAAGTAGGAGTTTAGAAATTATCATGTGAAGACATGGAATTTAGTGGGAGCTATCATCCTCTGAATGTTTACAACTCATTAGGAATGACGAGCTAATATCTTCTTTCACAAAGAAGTATTTGAGTTTTCAATTCTGGATGAATTTGGACTATGACGAATTCAATTACATCAAGAAATATTGGATTAGTATTAAGAGATACACATCGTATCAACATACACATAGGTTATTCATGTAGATGAAAATGGAATTACCATTAGCAGTCATGGTCGTTCATTGAACCTAAGAACGGTTGATCTCATGATTATAAGTTACTAATGTTTCCGCCATTAGAATAATCATGCACATGTCCAATTATAAATCATATGCATAAGAGCATGATGAATCATTGGTAAGCCATAATAGAAACGTCATGAATTCTCGAGAAGAATTCGATGAGCGATTTCGGTGTTTGACAGAATACTCTATTATGTGTCAAGAGGTTGCACATATTATAGAAAATCCAAACACACGTAAAGATTTATGAAAATCCTAAACTTTTCAAGTCAAAAGGAGAAATAAGAAGTTTGGAAAGATACTTAGTTGAATAAGAAGTTACTCAAAACTAATCTTTCCTAACTATGCTAGGACTTGTAAGAAGTGCTAGGCTAATCATCTTAACAAATTGTTGCAAGACTCTACAAAACATATACCTAGTGCATTGTGTGTGGATGGAGTACTTGATCAGTACAAGTTATATCATTCACCACAAAATCGTTCGTTATGTGATAATCTATAAGGAAGTTCCTTCAAGATAAAGAACTGAAACCAAGGTCGGGAACCTTGATGTGTACTTGGTAAGGTTCATGTTATGAGTGAGAACATGAATGTAAAGGATAATACGATTAAGAAGTTTGAACACATGGACACGTAACATGTTAAACTTCTATTGAAATCAACAAGTGTTTACACACTTGCGATGTGCATCACAAGGTTGTAATATGGTATTGACTGCCCAAGTGTGATGTCGACATTTGTCGTTTAAGTTGTTATTAACTCACTGTATACTTTGTTACATCCAACGGGTTGTAGAGACAATTGAACCCCGTTTAAGTGAGCACGGATTAACATAGTATTTGCCCATAGTCACTTGCATGAGGTGACGTCTCGAAGTGACTAGAGTGTGATGCGATTGATGGCAAGTTCAAGTGCCATAGAGTCATGTGAGATGACTAGTCGATCACATAGGCAGACTGTTAGGAACATTTTGTCGGGCCTAATGACCGCTTATAGAGTTCTGGCAAATTTATATAGCCTGGTCGTAGCGAGAGCTGCTATAGTATTCAAATGAGTCGATTCTTTTGACTAAAGACTATTCGCCTAAGATGGCACAGTTTCAGATTAACTTTGATTTGTGTTACTACGACCTTCGTAAATGGGGTCAAATGGGCATATTTTGGGTTATGATGGCTGTGGCTAGTTGAAGGGAATGAGTGCGATAGGAATTGTCCACCCCTAGTCAGGGTTATAACAATATCTCAGGGCCACTCGAGGAGTAATGAACTGGAAATGCGTGGCCACACTCGGAATGTATCCATGGTGGATAAATCCGGTCAATCAGTTATTCTCCAGATCGAGGAAACCACTCTCGATATGATCACTTGCAAGTATGACCTGAAAGACACCTTGCATTGAGTGAGAGATAGTAATAGGACAAGAGAATTGGTGACGCACACTTGTCGAGGACAAGTGGGAGATTGTTGGAATATGTGTCCTCCGACATTAATGCGATCGCGACTGTTGATCATGATGATCACATGTTTAAGTCTCATTATAAAGAATACAATTGGGAAGTTATTTTTACTGTCAACTGGTCCACACATATCGGTAATGATTGGCTGACTAGAGTTTGACATTACTGTCGTGCGACGGTGGTGATCAGTTGATTCCCTAGGTCATACCTATTGGGCAATACTCTTAATTGATCATTTAATTGATCGTATAATGTTACGAGTCAATTAAATTATTTAAAATTGACGGAAGATTTTGGAAGTATTATTTACGTATCTCATTGAAATTTGATTAAATGAGATACGGTCTGAGTAACCGAATTGTTTCATTACTCAGATGAAATTATTGTTTAAGGAAACAATTGAAATTGAATGAATCATTATAAATACAATTTATTGTGATTTATAAATTGGTAAAATATTTTGGTACAAGTAATTATGAATTAGCGAGAGGCGTGGCGTTAGGGGTTGGTGTTGCCATTTGTTATGAGAAAAAGAAGTGGTCTACAAAACAAAATAGAAGGAGTAAAACAAATGTCGTTTTAATAATAATACTCGTAAAAATTTATAATTTAAACAAGTTTTATGCATTTTTCTAGTGACCTCTACCCAACTAGATAAATGATTCCAAGACCCAAATTCATATCAATTTAGGCACGGGATAGCCGATGGAACCCTTATTAATATATGATCGGAGCCATTTGGTGTTCACAATTAAGCATATGTGGTCGTTGGTCAATGGTCGATACAAAACACAATTTATACTTCACAAACAACTCTACAATTAGTAAAGAGGCAAGTAAAGGTCGGATCCCAAGGGACGGGTATTGAAATGAAGATTCTATTGTAACTAGCGGTGTCTAGGGGTGTCACAAATTGGGTTGATGTAGAAGGTTACTAAACTAAAATAGCAATGAAAATAAACTAACAAGGTAAATGAAATAAGGGTGTAAACAATTGATTAAAAGCACTAGGGTGTCATGGGTTCATAGGGGAATCATGGGATATGATCATACAAACATGTTCTCAAATTATAAGCAAGCAATTATTGTTGTGATGGATTGAGTTGGGTTATATCTTACAATCCTAGGAAAGTTTGGGTCCCGGAGCCGAATCTCTTGGATTGTACAACGCCTACAAGTCGACTTAATCTTCCCTACTTAACACATGCATGGTCTAACAAGACTCGAGTTGGGTTATGTCTTACAAGTCAAGTTGAAAGGATAGAAGATGATAGTAAATGCAAGGATTCATAGGCTTAGCATTTCATCAAATATAACATGTGCATGCATTAAGATCAAAACAAGCAAGCAAATAAGATATGAAAGCATATTAATTTAAGCATGAATCATTCCCCATGTTGGTTTCCCTAATCACCCATTAAACCCTAGCTAAGAGACTACTCACTCATTATCATATTGATCATGCTAGAAAGGTTGTCAATCATACTAACATAATGAAACATGATGAATAAATGAAAGTAATTAGCAATAATTAAAAAGGGATTAAGAGATTATACCTACTAATGATTCCAATAATAAAGCAAGAATAATAGAAGTACTTGAATCCTAGATTGAGAGGTTGTCAATCTCCCAATAATAACCCAAATAATCTTCAATTACCCAAAATAAAGTAAGAACAAGAGAGAGATTAAGGAACTAAAACTTGGATTAAAACTTGATTAATATTTGATTACAATATTGAAGAGAGATTTGATTGATATTAACTACACTAATTATTGATAAGAAGAACATGCTCCTCTAATTAGACTAATGGGGTATTTATAGTGAAAATTAGGGAGGATGCATTAGGGTTAACTAAGGGCTAAACTAGTAATTACACTTTTTAAGTTGAGCAAGGAGCCTCCGGGATTGTCCGAGAGAAGGGCTTCTTCATTTCGTAGCTTGAAGAACGAAATCGTCTTTGTCTTTGTGATCCGTGCGGGCCGGGAGTCGGGACGGCCGGATCTGGGATGGACAATCCGAGCGGATCAAGGAACAAGACGCACGGACCGGGCATGGGCAATCCGAGCGGATTCCTGGTGAGGACGCTCGGACTGGCGAGGACGGACGGATTCTCTACAATCCGTTCGGATTGTAGCTCAGCAGCTTTCCTTCTTCTTTTTCTTCCCTTTTCTTCATGAATTCCTTGGGGATTTCCTTGGGGACTCAAGGATCCTTTTCTCAACAATGCTCTTCTACTATGCTATGTACAAAGGCCTTCTAGTCTTGTCTCTCCTTGATGCTTGGTCATTGAATATGATCAATTTAGCCTTGTTTTGCCATGAAAATGCAAGATTCTTACTCCTTTCCTACCAAGGGATCAAAATCTCAAAGAATATGCAAAACGAAGAACTAAAGATAAGAAATGACCCAAATAGGCACTAAAAAGCATAGAAACAATGGTAATTCGGGGCTAAATATGCGCCAATTATGGTCGCATCAAATATCCCCAAACCGAACCTTTGCTCGTCCCGAGTAAAGAGGTGACAAAGACTAGGACCAAAACTAACCTAACCTAATAATAATAGCCGATATGAGATAATTAGCGGGTCTCACTCCGCCCCTTCAACTCACAACAAGACAACCATGAGGTAGGATGCCTTCTTGCAAGGCAAGGTGGGTCTTGCCAAAATGGCGACACATCCAAACATTAAGCACACAAAATCAAGTAATGGATGCATCTACAAAAAGAATAGCCACTTTCCTCATCTAAGTGGCGGAAATTATCTATAAGGGAAGCAATTCAAGGGTACACAATCCTTCATAGATGCAATTTGTTCAAACTACTAAGCCTAGAAGGATACCAATAAATCACCTCCAAAAGGTGTCAAACTAGGGTACCTTTGTCCTCAATCGTTAAATGCTTTTGTCAAGAATAGACTCCCTATGGTGTTAGAAACACTGGAGGATCGCGGAATTCCCCCTCTTGCCTAGACAAGAAGAAGGGTCGTCCCCTCTCTACCATGCACAAAAATGGATACGATGGATAAAGGGATCGATAGATGTTTGAGTTTCATTTTGGGAGTTTGCTTTTGTTTTTGTTTTCCCCCCAAATTTCTTTGGCATTTGACTTTTTGAGAACACTTTCTTGCCATTTCTTTTTGATTTTTGGCATTTCAATACTTGACAACTTTTTGCATTTTCTTTTGAACATTTTCAAAGTCACCCCAATTAGTAACGAGGGTGCCTTGTATTTGAAGCTTAGGAGTCTATTTTTGCTCCTCTTTTCTTTTGATGCATTTTTGCAAACTTTCTTTCACTTTTCATTTCATTGAACTCAAATTGATTTTCTTTTTGTTTTTGTGCCCATTCCCTTTGATGACAAAAATGTATGGTAGAATATGGATGAATGATAGAAGTATGCATGGTTTCAAGGGTCACCTTGGAATAAACGGTAGCCAAGGAGTTATCACACCACAAGGTACTCTTGACTCGGCCTTAAACCATGGGTCAAAGGATACTAGCATGACACATCCTAGGGTGTTTTACAAGCATTCTAACAAGCAAAGTCTTAAGAATAAAAAGCATCTACTAGGGCCTATATACACTTGTCAAGCTTCCCAAGTAGACGGTTTCGCAAAATTTTTCTAACATGCAAACTACATGCCATGATGCAACTAGCATATATACATCCTAATGCAAATGATTCTACCAACTAATATGCCATATAAACTAAATGCAATCCTAAGTTCACATTGTTTTACCGCATCAATCAAAATAAAGCCACATAGTCATTAACATAAAGAGGAGAAAGGAGATTGGAAAGATCATACCATGCGGTCTTCAATATCCTCATGTCTCGGATGTGGCGTAGTCAATCAAAGTGAACAAGGATGAAACAAACACAATATATACAAGACAATATAAACAAAGGAAATGAACTTGTTTTTGGTTTTTTTCAATTTTTCAAATTTTTATGATTTTTTTTTAATTTTTCAATTTTTATGGTTTTTGAATAAAAGTTAAGAGTTAGAATTCCCATCCCCACACTAATATGGGCATTGTCCTCAATGGCCAAAATGATGGAAATTATGCAAAGAATGATGCATGATTTCTATACTAAATGCAATTCTACACTAAGCTATACTACATGATGCATGGTTTTTGTTATGACGGAGAGGATAATTTAAATTACCTCCCGTTGCGTATGCATTAACTTCCCCAAACCAAGCAAGACACTATTGCTAATGTCAAAGCATGGGGGAGTTCATGCACATGCTATGCTATGCATGAGACTAGATTGTCATTTTGGATTTTACAAAAGTGGGAACAATAAAGAACACCTCAAAGGAACCGAGGTGTGAGTCCTTTGATGTTGCTAGGACTAAACCAACAATGAGTCAAAGTTAAATAAAATATAAATAAACAAGATGCAAAGTTCTTTTCATGAAAAATAAAGATAAAGAGGAGAGATTTAGAAAACTTCACTTGAACTAAAGTGGGTGCCTCTTGCCCGCTCCACCTAGTGATGAAGTAATCTCCTAGAAATCGGCATCATCTCCTTCAATATCGGTATCCCAAATATCCCTGGAAGCATCACTTAAACTTGGATCCATGAATTCATCTTCTTCTTCACTCTCAAGCTTCACCGTATCACCTCCACAAGAGTCGCCGCTCTCCTCCCCTTTGCGACCGTTTGCCCCTTCATTGGCCTTGTCCGAGTTAGGAAAGAGCAACTCCATTTGAGCCCATGAAGGAAAAGCTCCTTCTTCACTTATCCGTCCCTTTTGAACCATGTCGTGGTATTGAGGGTAAAGAGCATAATAGTTGTCCACCTTGGTTTCATATTGACGGTAGTGCAAGTCTTGAAGATTCCGTGACAAAGTCGTCACGGGGAGGATGAAGGGATTCGGATGGTTGTAAGGTTGGTAGGGAAAGGGGTAGGGAGGCACCTTTATCTTTTCACTTTGAGTTTGTTGTTCTTGTTGTTGTGGTGGAGGAGCTTGTGGGGGTGGAGCTTGCCTTTCTTGACTTTGAATGAGGTAAGAGGGTATTGGGGACAAGTTTCCTCTCCTTGGGGAGACTCGAGGTGGGTCGGCCATCGGAAGGTAGATAGGATCACTTCCTTTTGTCAACCATTTGATCCTTTTATCAACCCCCTCAAGGGTTATCCAATGGTGTTGGACAACAAGGAGGTCTTCATTAATTCTCATTCCTCCCGAGAGTGGAGTGTACTCATTGTTCTCATTGAACCTAGGATTAAAGTGCTTTGCAAGTCTTGTTATGAGTCCACCATTCACTATATGCTTTTTCCCATCATCATCACCATTTCGGAATTTCGCCCACTTTTCTAGCAAGACTAGAGGTGCATTGAGATGATACCCGTCTCTTCCTTGAATGTTTAGATAGGATTCCATGAACATGAGGTCCATTTGATTCACAATAGCCGGGTCTCGGCGGGCGAAGAGGGTACCCGAGAGAAATCGGTATGTGAGCCTCAAGATTGGGTTTTGGATGTGAAAAGCAAGACACTCTTTGGTAAGAATGAAGTCCCGGCCCGTCATGGCCCTCCACAAGGGTGCGACACTATACTTCTTGGGTCTTGATGTTCGGGTAGGCGAGACATCAAGACCGAACACTCTCGCAAATTCCACAAGGGTCATTGTTCTAGAGACATTTTCCAACCTAAACTCTATGCTAATCACTTTGTTTGAAGTGATAATCTTTAAGCAACTCAAGAATTCGAGCACAAGAGACCGATAGGTGGGTTCAAACATGCGAAAGAGTGTTGAAAGACCAAAAACCTCAAATAAAGCCTCCACTTGGTGAAAGATTCCAAGTTTTCTCAAAGTATCATGACAAAGGAATTTAGTAGGAAGAATATTCTTACTTAAGAGTCGATGGAAGACCAATCGCTGCACATCATCAAGGAATTCCACATTCGAGAAGTCGTCGAGCCTTGTGAGGTCTACAATTTCCACATGCTCCCTTCTAATGGTGTTGAGATGTGAGGTAGAGGAACTTCCCACCATCCTAGGTCTTCTTGCATTTCTAAAGGAGGATCTTCTAGGTGCCATCCTTGAGTTCTTTTGATTTGGGTTATTTTGTTTGAAGATTTGCTAAGGTTGTTCTTTGTTGATTGAGAATTGGAAACCCTAGAAAATTTGGGGGTTTTTGATTTTGTGGGTGAAGAGAATGATTTGGATATGTATGGGAGTTACAATGGGGTGAGTTTTATAGGGTGAGTGGAAGGAGTAGTGATGTGTCATTATATGGGTGGTGGGGTGTAATTTAATTGAGAAAAGTCGGGTCGAGGAACGGGCAGGGAGACGAGCGGATTCGGCGAGACGCTCGGATTCTCCTCTCACGGGACGGGCGGATTCGGGCAAGACGCCCGATTCGCCACGAGTAAAATCCCAAAATTTTTCTCGCCTCAAGCCGAGCGTCCCGAGCATAAGACGCCGGATTCATCGGGTCAGACGGGCGTCTTCTTGAGAAGACGGGCGGATTCTTCGACAGAGATTTTTCTTTGAAATGCTCGGGGAAAAGACGGCGTCTTTCCACTAATCCGGCCGGATTCTCTCATACGGGCGTCTTTTTCCTTAGGACGCTCGGATTCTTCTTCACCCCGAAACCTTCAATTTCTCAACACAAATGGACGCGCGGTTTTTCCCTTGACGTCCGTATTCGCCAGACGTCCGGATCTCCAGAGAGACGCACGGATTCTTGCTGCGAGTGTTGACTTTTTCTCCTTTCTTTCAATGCGTCCCCACACTTAGGAATTTTCTCCTTCCTTCATTCAAAAACTCATTAGTAACCCTCCCTCACTTGCGCTCATGAAAAGAATTTATGCTTATTAAACAAATGCAATTAAATGATAAATACAAGTTAGAGGGTTAGTATATTTACAAATGGCGGTTTAGGGAGGACTCCACCAAACTCTCATTCTTGATGAGATGTCAAGGAAAAAGAGGACCGAGGTAGGTAGCCTCGACCTCTCCAACAAATGCTCCTTCATAGTATGGCTTCAATCTTTGACCATTTACCTTGAACTTGCTTCCATCTTCCGCCTTGAGTTCGAAATCTCCATACTTCCCAACTTCGGTTATCACATAGGGACCCATCCATCAAGAATTCAATTTTCCCCGAAAGAGTCGGTAGCGGGAATTGAATAGAAGGACTTTGTCTCCCTTGTGCAAGGCCTTTTGTCGAATTCTCTTATCATGAAGCAATTTTGTTCTTTCTTTGTAAATCTTTGCATTCTCATAAGATTGTAGTCCGAATTCCTCCAACTCTTGGATTTGGATCATCCTCTTTTGACCGCTCAATTTGAGATCAAGATTGAGTGCTCGGATTGCCCAATAAGCTTTGTATTCCAATTCGATTGGCAAATGACATGCTTTTCCATATACAAGCTTGTAGGGGGAGGCACCTATGGGAGTTTTATAGGCCGTCCTATAAGCCCAAAGAGCATCATCAAGCTTTGTGCTCCAATCTTTCCGAGTCTTGTTCACAACTTTTTCAAGAATTTGCTTGATCTCTCTATTTGAAATTTCCACTTGACCGCTTGTTTGAGGATGATATCCCAAGCCGGTTCGATGTTGAACACCATATTTGGTCAAAAGGGATGCAAGCTTCTTTTCATGGAAATGTGTTCCTCCATCACTAATGATAGCTCTAGGAACCCCAAATCTTGGGAAAATTATCTTCTTGAAAAGCTTGGTGACCGTTTTTGCATCATCATTTGGGGTGGCAATTGCCTCCACCCACTTTGAAACATAATCTACGGCCACAAGGATGTACTTGTTCCCGTTAGATGTCACAAAGGGGCCTTGGTAGTCAATTCCCCAAACATCGAAAATCTCCACCTCTAGAATGCCCCTTTGCGGCATTTCATTTCTCCAAGATATATTCCCCGTTCTTTGACAAGCATCACAATGAATGATGAATTCTCTTGTATCTTGAAACATTGTGGGCCAATAGAAACCCGATTGGAGGATTTTCGCAACGGTTCTTCTTGCTCCATGGTGCCCACCGTAGGGTGATGAATGACATCCTTCCAAGATTCCTTGGATTTCCCATTGAGGGATGCATCTCCGGTAGAGCCCATTACTACACTCCTTGTAGAGGTTTGGATCATCCCAAAAGTACCTCTTCACTTCGAATAGGAATCTCTTCCTTTGGTTGTGGTTCAAGTTAGGAGGGAGCACTTTTCCAACAATATAGTTAGCATAATCGGCAAACCATGGGGTGATGTGCCTTTCAAGTTGAGTTTGAATAGCCATCAAGATATCGTCGAGGAATGAGTCATTGATCGGTGTTTCTCCATTCTCATCATGAAACCGGATCCTTGACAAATGATCCGCCACTACATTCTCGGCTCCTTTCTTGTCTCTTATTTCTAAGTCAAATTCTTGAAGTAGCAAAATCCATCTTAACAACCTTGGTTTTGCCTCCTTCTTTATCAAGAGATGTCGAAGAGCACGGTGATCCGAAAATACAATCACCTTGGATCCAAGTAAGTAGGACCGAAATTTATCCAAAGCATATACAATGGCAAGAAGTTCCTTTTCGGTCGTGTCATAATTCACTTGAGAAGGGTCGAGGGTTTTGCTTATGTAATAGATGGCATGAAGAGCTCTCCCTACCCGTTGGCCAAGTACCGCTCCAACGGCGTAGTTGCTAGCGTCACACATAATCTCAAAAGGTAACTCCCAATTTGGGGGTTGGATGATTGGTGCCGAGATCAATGCTTCTTTGATTCTATTAAAAGCTTCAACACACTCGTCAGTAAATTGGAATTGGGCATCCTTAAGCAAAAGTTGAGTGAGGGGTTTTGCTATTTTAGAAAAATCTTTTATGAAACGACGGTAAAAACCCGCGTGACCGAGAAAACTTCTCACCCCTCTAACATTCACGGGAGGTGGGAGTTTCTCTATCACCTCAACTTTAGCTTTATCTACCTCGATGCCTTTTTCCGAAATCAAATGACCCAAAACAATTCCTTCATTAACCATGAAATGACACTTTTCCCAATTTAAAACAAGACTAACATCTTCACATTTTTGCAATACAAGAGAAAGATTATGCAAGCATGAGTCAAAGTCCTTTCCATAAACACTAAAATCATCCATAAAAACTTCCATTATGGTCTCTAGATAATCGGAGAAGACACTCATCATGCATCTTTGGAAAGTAGCGGGGGCATTACATAATCCAAAAGGCATTCTTCTATATGCAAAAGTGCCATAAGGGCACGTGAAGGTGGTCTTATGTTGGTCATCCGGGTGTATAGGGATTTGGAAGAATCCCGAATACCCATCAAGGTAACAAAAGAATTTGTTAGAGGCTAACCTCTCAAGCATTTGGTCAATGAATGGTAAAGGGAAGTGATCTTTCCTTGTTGCGGAGTTCAATTTACGGTAGTCAATGCACATACGCCAACCGGTGATCATTCTTGTGGGTATTAATTCATTCTTTTCATTTGTCACTACCGTAGTACCTCCTTTCTTAGGTACCACTTGGACGGGGCTAACCCACAAAGAATCCGATATGGGATATATGATTCCCGCATCAAGTAATTTCATGACTTCTCCTTTGACAACTTCTTGCATGTGGGGTTCAATCTTCTTTGGGGTTGAATGGTAGGTCTATGGTCGTCCTCTAGATGAATCCTATGCATGCAAAAGTTGGGACTAATTCCCTTAAGGTCATCTAGACTATAACCTATAGCCTTCTCATGTTGTTTCAACACATTAAGCAATTTACCCAATTGGTCATCATCAAGTCTATCATTAACAATCACGGGTTTGGTCTTTGATTCATCAAGGTAAGCATATTTCAAATTTGGGGGAAGGGGTTTCAAAGTAGGAGTTTGTACCTCACTTTCCTCCTTTGGAGTGTCATTGAGAATTTGCTCCATCTCCATTAGACATTCCATTCTCATGACATATTCTTCTTCACTTTCATTAACCTCATCATATTCAAATTCCATGATGGGTTCCTCTTGCTCTTGAGTTTGTAGAATATCTTCTAGGATAGATTGCTCATCCTCTATGGGTTGACATGCTTCCACTAGAATATTATGCACCAACTCGGATTGTGCATGAGTGAGTTCTTTGTTAGCTAGAGCGGCCCCAAAGAGATCCACCTCCAACTCCCAATACATGCTCTTAGCCTTACTTGCTTCTAAGGCCTCTAATGCTTGCATGGGATCCTTGAAGTAAGGGATACTCAAATGGTCCTCTACAAAACAATCTATGAAATCCATTCTCGCAAAATATCAAACAACTAGAAAACAATTAGAACAAACCTTGAGGAGTTTTACTTCCCCCAGGTGAAAAAGACACAACTAAAAACAATAAAAGAAATCTTAAATCAATTAAACACCGTCCCCTAAGAACGGCGCCATTTTTGATCGGAGCCATTTGGTGTTCACAATTAAGCATATGTGGTCGTTGGTCAATGGTCGATACAAAACACAATTTATACTTCACAAACAACTCTACAATTAGTAAAGAGGCAAGTAAAGGTCGGATCCCAAGGGACGGGTATTGAAATGAAGATTCTATTGTAACTAGCGGTGTCTAGGGGTGTCACAAATTGGGTTGATGTAGAAGGTTACTAAACTAAAATAGCAATGAAAATAAACTAACAAGGTAAATGAAATAAGGGTGTAAACAATTGATTAAAAGCACTAGGGTGTCATGGGTTCATAGGGGAATCATGGGATATGATCATACAAACATGTTCTCAAATTATAAGCAAGCAATTATTGTTGTGATGGATTGAGTTGGGTTATATCTTACAATCCTAGGAAAGTTTGGGTCCCGGAGCCGAATCTCTTGGATTGTACAACACCTACAAGTCGACTTAATCTTCCCTACTTAACACATGCATGGTCTAACAAGACTCGAGTTGGGTTATGTCTTACAAGTCAAGTTGAAAGGATAGAAGATGATAGTAAATGCAAGGATTCATAGGCTTAGCATTTCATCAAATATAACATGTGCATGCATTAAGATCAAAACAAGCAAGCAAATAAGATATGAAAGCATATTAATTTAAGCATGAATCATTCCCCATGTTGGTTTCCCTAATCACCCATTAAACCCTAGCTAAGAGACTACTCACTCATTATCATATTGATCATGCTAGAAAGGTTGTCAATCATACTAACATAATGAAACATGATGAATAAATGAAAGTAATTAGCAATAATTAAAAAGGGATTAAGAGATTATACCTACTAATGATTCCAATAATAAAGCAAGAATAATAGAAGTACTTGAATCCTAGATTGAGAGGTTGTCAATCTCCCAATAATAACCCAAATAATCTTCAATTACCCAAAATAAAGTAAGAACAAGAGAGAGATTAAGGAACTAAAACTTGGATTAAAACTTGATTAATATTTGATTACAATATTGAAGAGAGATTTGATTGATATTAACTACACTAATTATTGATAAGAAGAACATGCTCCTCTAATTAGACTAATGGGGTATTTATAGTGCAAATTAGGAGGATGCATTAGGGTTAACTAAGGGCTAAACTAGTAATTACACTTTTTAAGTTGAGCAAGGAGCCTCCAGGATTGTCCGAGAGAAGGGCTTCTTCATTTCGTAGCTTGAAGAACGAAACTGTCTTTGTCTTTGATCCGTGCGGGCCGGGAGTCGGACGGCCGGATCTGGGATGGACAATCCGAGCGGATCAAGGAACAAGACGCACGGACCGGGCATGGGCAATCCGAGCGGATTCCTGGTGAGGACGCTCGGACTGGCGAGGACGGACGGATTCTCTACAATCCGTTCGGATTGTAGCTCAGCAGCTTTCCTTCTTCTTTTTCTTCCCTTTTCTTCATGAATTCCTTGGGGATTTCCTTGGGGACTCAAGGATCCTTTTCTCAACAATGCTCTTCTACTATGCTATGTACAAAGGCCTTCTAGTCTTGTCTCTCCTTGATGCTTGGTCATTGAATATGATCAATTTAGCCTTGTTTTGCCATGAAAATGCAAGATTCTTACTCCTTTCCTACCAAGGGATCAAAATCTCAAAGAATATGCAAAACGAAGAACTAAAGATAAGAAATGACCCAAATAGGCACTAAAAAGCATAGAAACAATGGTAATTCGGGGGCTAAATATGCGCCAATTATGGTCGCATCAATATAACTCAGTGGATTAACATTTTATCGATTCTACTTTTAGAACCCTTGGTCGATATAATTACTCTAATGTTTATCTATAGCCCGGAACACATGCGACTTTGGTCACTGATCGGTCCGTTTCGTGTTCACAATTAAAGGTGTGGTCGTTGGGTCACGTCCGAATCAAAACACAATTTATAGCTTCACAAACAACTCTACAATTAGTAAGAGGCAAGTAAAGGTCGGATCCCAAGGGACGGGTATTGAGATGAGATTTCTATTGAAACTAGTGGTGTCTTAGGGGTGTCACAATTTGGGTTGATGTAGAAGGTCAATAACTAAAATAGCAATGAAAATAAACAAGCAAGATGAATTAAAAGGGGTGTAAACAATTGATTAAAAAGCACTAGGGTGTCATGGGATCATAGGGGAATCATGGGAATTGATCATACAAACATGTTCTCAAATTATAAGCAAGCAATTATTGTTGTGATGGATTGAGTTGGGTTATATCTTACAATCCTAGGAAAGTTTGGGTCCCGGAGCCGAATCGATTAGATTGTACAACACCTACAAGTCGACTTAATCTTCCCTACTCAACAACATGCATGGTCTAATGAGACTCGAGTTGGGTTATGTCTTACAAGTCTCATTGAAAAGATAGGAGATGGTGGTAAATACAAGGATTCATAGGCTTAGCATTTCATCAAATATAACATGTGCATGAGTTGAGATCAAAACAAGCAAGCAAATAAAAAATGAAAGTATATTAATTTAAGCATGAATCATTCCCCATGTTGGTTTCCCCTAATCACCCATTAACCCTAGCTAAGAGACTACTCACTCATTATCATGTTGATCATGCTAGCAAGGTTGTCAATCATACCAACAAAATGAAACATGATGAATAAATGAAAGTAATTAACAATAATTAAAAAGGGATTAAGAGAATTATACCTACTAATGATTCCAATAATAAAGCAAAGATAAAAGAAGTACTTGAATGCTTGATTGAGAGGTTGTCAATCTCCCAATAATAACCCAAATAATCTTCAATTACCCAAAATAAAGGATGAACAAAAGAGAGATTAAGGAAATAAAACTTGTATTAGAACTTGATTAATTGTTGATTACAAAACTAAAGAGAGATTTGATTGATATTAACTACTCTAATTGTTGATAAGAAGAACATGCTCTTCTAATTAGACTAATGGGGTATTTATAGTGGAAATTAGGGGGATGCATTAGGGTTAACTTAGGGCTAAACTAGTAATTACACTTTTTAGATTGAGCAGGGAGGAGCCGGTATTTTCCGAAGGAAGGGCTTCTTTCTTTGTAGCTTGGAGAAGAGGAAATCGCGCTGTAGAGGAATCCGAGCGGATTAGGGTCGGGACGGGCGGATTGTAGACAATCCACACGAATTGTGCCTCAGCAAGACATCTTCTTCTTTTCTTCCCTTTTCTTCATAAATTCCTTGGGGATTTCCTTGGGGACTCAAGGATCCTTTCCCAACATTGCTCATCTACTATCATATGTACAAAGGCCTTCTAATCTTGTCTCTCCTTGATGCTTGGTCATTGAATTCGATCAATTTAGTCTCGTTTTGCCATGAAAATGCAAGATTCTTACTCCTTTCCTACCAAGGGATCAAAATCTCAAAGAATATGCAAAACAAAGAACTAAAGAAAAGAAATGACCCAAATATGCACTAAAAAGCATGGGAACAAGGCTAATTCGGGGGCTAAATATGCGCTAAATATGGTCACCTCAAATATCCCCAAACCGAACCTTTGCTCGTCCCGAGTAAAGAGGTGACTATGACTAGGACCATTATTTAAACTAACCTAATAACATAGCCGATATGAGACAATTAGCGGGTCTCACTCCGCCCCTTCAACTCACAACAAGATAACCATGAGGTAGGATGCCTTCTTGCAAGGCAAGGTGGGTCTTGCCAAAATGGCGACACATCCGAACATTAAGCACACAAAATCACATAATGGATGCATCTACAAAAGAATAGCCACTTCCTCATCAAGTGGCGGAGGCACTAAAGAGGAACAAATTTAAGAGCATGTAATCCTTCACAAATACTAGTTCAACAAATTACTAAGGCTAAGAGGATGGCACTAAATCACCTCCAAATGGTGTTAAACTAGACTACTTTCGTCCTCAAATTCCAAATGCTTTCGTCAAGAGCGATCGGATGGTGGTGGAATGATGATCCCTATGATGCTAGTAGCATATGACATGACAAGTCTCGAATTCTCTACAAAAGTAAAGGTCATGGATCGTCCCAAGCTCGACCAAGTGGCTTGACAAAAAGACTTTTTGGGAATGAAATGCTCAAATCTTTATTCACAACGGTGGATATGACTAGTATTCAAAATTGTCCTCATTTCACTTTCACATTTCAAAAATTTAAGATGGGGTTTGTCCCTTCCGGGCTAGTGTCCTTTGCTTTCGCCAATCGCTTATTAGGCAACCGGTTAACCTCTAGACAATAGCTTTTCGGGGTGATAGTCACTCTGTCTCTGGGCGGCCGAATTCACAACCGTGTGGGGGCCCAATTCAATGGATCCCGCACCAAAGCACATCGAAGTGGTACGCCTCTATCAAAACAATTTAAATTTCTCAACATTCAACAATTCATAACATTTGAGGTTTCCTTGGCATTAAATTACTTCCACATGACAAAATTCCTTGAAATGAGCACTTCAAGCTTATTGATAGAAAATATTTTTGGGTTGCCTTACCACAAGGTCAATCAAGGTCACGTAGACAAGTTAACCAAGTCCACATCGCATCACGGGGTTGGATAGGTGACTCACATGCAAACCCTTGACTAGGCCTTGGGTCATGGGTCAAAAGATACTAGTATGACACTATCTAGGGTGTTTTACAACCATTCTATTAGGCAAAGTCTTAAGTTGAACAAGTATTTGTAATGGCTTAGTTGCTCTTGTCAAAGTTCCTAATTAGGCATTTTTCAAAACATTTCTAACATGCAACTACATGCCATGATGCAACTAATATAAACATCCTAATGCAAGTGATTCTATCAACTAATATGACATATAAACTACATGCAAGTCCTAAGTTCACACTGTTATACCGCATCAATCAAAATAAAGCCACATAGTCATTAACATAAAGAGGAAAAAGGAGATTGGAAAGATCATACCATGCGGTCTTCATTATCATCATGTCTCGGATGTGGCGTAGTCAATCAATGTGAACAAGGATAGAACAAACACAATATATACAAAACAATATATACACAAGACTACAAAAGGAAATAAACATGTTTTTGGGTTTTCAATTTTCAAATTTTTATGATTTTCGAACTTTTTCAATTTTTTTTTTTTTTGATTTTTTGAATAAGAGTTAAATGTTAGAATTCCCATCCCCACACTAATATGGGCATTGTCCTCAATGGCCAAAATGATGGAAATTATGCAAAGATGGTGCATGATTTCTATACTAAATGCAATCTACACTAAGCTACACTACATGATGCATGGTTTTTGTTATGACGAAGAGGATAATTTAGATTACCTCCCGTTGTGTATGCATTAACTTCCCCAAACCAAGTTAGACACTATTTCTAATGTCCAAGGATGGGTGTAGTTCATGCACACACTATGCAATGCATGAAACGAATTTGTCATTTTGGATTTTGAAAATGGGAACAATAAAATAAGAACACCTAAATGGTACCGAGGTGTGAGTCCTCTATGGTGCTAGGACTATTCCAACAATGATCAAGAAAATAATAAAAACAAAGAGAGAAATAGACAAACCATGAGAGGGTAGGAGCCTCCAAGGCTTGCTAATCTTCCATCATATCATCACCATCATCACTTTCCTCATTAGAAGTGGTCTCAATGCCACTTCCCTCTTCATTTGCTTCTTCACCTTGGTCATCATCTTGCTCACCATCCTTTTCTCCTTCTTCACTTGCTTCCTCATCAATGTTATCATCAACTTCTTCATTACCAACAACCTCATTGTCACCCGAAACGACCCTAGATGCACCCGGAAATAGGACTTCTCTATCCGCCCAACTAGGCAAAGGACATGATGGATCAAGTAGTCCTTGCCTAGCTAAATGTAGGAGGGGTGGATATTGAGCCAAGTAAGCATTTTTCCGATCCTCAAAGGCTTGCTTGTGCATTGCTTGCATGAGAAGGGTCAAATAATCATTTCTAGCTTCAACTCCTTCCGGCTTGAATTCTTGATACTCAAAGGGGTAGGGTGGTATGACAATGGAAGAGGAGGGCATTTCGAGTTCACCCTTTTGTTGTTGGATAATATACTCGGCCTCTTTAGAAAGGGGAAGTAGATAATTGGTCCGGTGGACGCTTAGACGACAAATCTTTGAAGGCAAGGTGAACGATCTAGCCTCACTAGTGAGCCATTCATACTTGGTATCAAGAGGGTTATGGGCAACCCACTTGTACTTGTGTATCATAGTATGCAAATCAACAAGATGACCACCCTCCTTTGCTTTATACTTGTTATCCTTGTTGAAATTAGGATCAAAGTACTTAGCTAGGATAGTGACTAGGCCGCCATTGACAATAACGGTAGTGCCCTTCTTCCCACAATCAATGTTGAGCCATCTATCAACCAAAAGCCTCAAAGAGTTGAAAGGCTTGGTGTCTACTCTTCCAATGTTCAAAGCCGATTCAAGAAGAATAAAATCAAGTTTGGTGAAATGGTTGGTATCTTTCCTTGCAATAATGGTGTTTTCTATGACCTTGTGCCATACTCTTATGCCCGGATGGTGGACTAAAAGAGCACGACTCGCATGAAAGTCCTCAAATTTCCTTCCGGAAATTGCCTCCCAAAGAGGGTCGGGGTCATACTTTCCATAAATCTTAAAATAACTCGGTTCATCACTAAGACCCAAAATTTCACCCAATTCTCTAAAGGAAATGCGTCTACTAACATTAGCTAGACGAAACTCGAGATTCTCCCTACTCTCAACTTTGGTGACTTTCAAAGAACTCAAAAATTCCAAGGTAAGGGAGGGGTATGTCAATTCTTTTGATTCAAACAATTTCTCTAACCCCATGGCTTTGAAAAAGGCTCTAGTTTGCTCAAGGACACCCAACTTTCCCAAGGTGTTTTCACAAATAAATTTGGTGGATTGAAGTGATTTCCTAGCAAACTTGGCAAAAGTATCTCTATGGGTTTTGGAAATAAAAGTTACCTCCGGATAATGCAAAAGTTGATCGATTTCCGGAGTAGAAGGTGTTGTTGCTCCCATAGAAGGTTGTTGTTGTTGTTGCACTTCCAAGCTTGGTGTTGCTACCACCATAGCCAATGCTTTATTTGCTCGAAGAGCCTTTTGCCTTTGTGAAAGTGTCTTTGGTGCCTTTGTTGCCTTTGTTGCTCCCTTAGTCCTTGCCATTGATGAATTAACCAAGAAAAGAATGAAAAATCTTCAATTTGTAGTGTACCCAAATCGATTTAAAGGTGAAAGGCTTTGCCTTTACGAATTCAAAAATCGACTCAAAAGTTGAAGATTTTGTGCTTGGTTTTGATTTTTATTGAAAAAGGAGTGATTGATTTGTTGTTGAAAGGATGTTTTGATTTGATTTTGGTGAATGTAGTTGAGGAATTTTGTTTTTGTGATGGAGAGGATGAGGGTTTTGATGTTTTGAAGTAGTGTTATGAATGAATGAATGAATGAATGAATGAATGAATGAATGAAGGTGGGAGGGATTTTATAAAGACCGAAAAATTCGAACTGCAGGGGCAATCCGTGCGGTTTCTGCCCAATACGGGCGGATTCTGCACTTTCTGGGTTTGATGAAACTCGCCTAAAGACGGGCGTATTCAAGAGAAGACGCTCGGATTTGCTTGATACGGGACGGGCGAATTCTTCAGAAGACGGACGAATTTCAGTCCAGGAATTTTTCTTGTTTTCCTCAGCAGAGAAGACGGGCGTCTTCTTTCCAAGACGGACGGATTTTCAGAGACGGGCGGATTGCTGTCCAGGACGCCCGGATTCTCTTACAGTCAAAAATATTTCAAAATTTCAGCTTATAGGGACGTGCGTCTTCAACCCAGTACGCTCGGATTGCAGGAAGATGGGCGGATTTTCTTGAATCCGCTCGGATTCTACCCCTTTGTACCCGGATTCAGTTCCATCCGTGTACAATGCATATCCCTTATCAACCTTCCATTCTTCTTCAAATCTTGTGTTCTTCATTGTGGGGGCACTACTAAGGCATGGATAGCCTAGGCAATTGCCATCCCCACACTAAGCTAGAGCACTACACATCAATTGAAATTATTAGTCCCTCCCTCACTTCTCTCAAACATGACAATTATCTTGATCAAAGTAAATAAAAATCCAAAGATGACAAAAATGTAATACAAGAATTGAAATGCGAGTTAGGGAGTTAGAAATATTTACAAACGGTGGTTTAGGAGGACTCCACCAAACTCTCATTCTTGATGAGATGTCAAGGGGGCATGTTCAAGGTGTTGTTGATGTTGCTCAACACCTTGAAAAAGTAATCAAAAGCTTGTTCATTATTGTTATAGAGGTCTTCAATAGACCTTGGCCCTTGTTGTCGGTCTTGATCGATGGCATTACCAATGTAGGGATTAAAAATCCCTTCAAATTCGTCGTCCCAAAGACCACAAACTTCATTAAGTTGATCATTGAAAATCTCTTGATTTGATGGAGACAACTCTCCCAAATTATTCTCTTGGCCAATGAGGCCATTCTCTTCTTCTTTGATTGATTTTGATGAGCTTTGCAAGCTCTCCTTGTCATAATTCACTTGCTCTTTGAATGGAGCATCTTCAATTTTCTTCTTCCATTGGAGTTCCGATTTCTTCCTCTCATCCTTTCGGCTATAATGATCAATCATGAAACATGGTTCATGCAAACGAGGAGCTCTCATAGTCTTGTCAAGATTAAAGGTTATGCTTTCATCTCCCACTTCTAGAGTGAGCTCACCATGTTTCACATCAATCACCGCACCCGCGGTGTGTAGGAAAGGTCTTCCTAGAATGATTGGAATGTTGGAATCTTCCTCCATATCAACAATGACAAAGTCCACCGGGATGAAAAACTTCCCAATTCGTACGGGGACATCTTCCCATATCCCTAATGGTGTCTTCGTAGATCTATCGGCCATTTGGAGTGTGATGTTGGTGCATTTAAGGTCTCCCATCCCCAACCTTTTACTCACCGAGTACGGTATGACACTCACACTATCCCCTAGATCACATAAGGCTTTGTGGATCGTTGTGTCGCCAATGGTACACGGTATTGAGAAGCTTCCCGGATCCTTTAGTTTTGGAGGTGAACTCCCTTGAAGTATTGCACTACTCACCTTAGTGAAGGCGATAGTCTCAAGTTTCAGGATTGACTTCTTCTTTGTGAGGATATCTTTCATGTATTTCGCATAGGCCGGCACGTGATTTATTAATTCCGTGAAAGGAATTGAGACTTCCAAATTCTTCACAATTTCCATGAACTTTCCAATTTGATCATCAAATTTGGGCTTGGCTTGACGACTTGGAAAAGGAAGTCTAATCACAATGGGCTCCTTCTCCTTGACCTTGTCTTCATTTTTCTTTGAACTTTCTTCTTTTGATGATTCTCCATCTTTGGAGTTTTGCACCATTTCTTCCTTATCACTAGCTTCCAAAACTTCATCCTCAACTTGCTTCCTTGGTGCTTCATACCTTGTACGACTTCTCAAGTGAATGGCACTAACCGTTTCATGTCTTGGGGGATTACTTTGAGGTGGTAATTGCCCCTTTTGTCTTTGTGAGCTTGAAGATGCTAGTTGAGTCAATTGTGTTTCCAACATCTTGGTGTGAGCTAGGATGTTGTTGATGGTGGTTTCCTTTGCTTGGCTATCTTTTTGCATTTGAGTGAAAAATTCTTGTTGATTCTTTTGCATTTGGAGGACCGCTTTTTGGACATCAAAACCTTGGTCATTTTGGTGATTGTATGGATTTTGATTTTGGTAACCTTGGTTTTGATTGTAAAAGGGTCTTTGATTTTGGTTTCTCATGGGTTGTGGAGTGTATGTTGTTTGAGGGTTTTGAACATTTTGGCTTTTGTATGAGAGATTTGGATGGAATTTGGTGTTTTCATTGTAATAGTTGGAATAAGGGGTACCACTCTTGTATGCTTGGAAAACATTCACTTGTTCATTTGTTCCCCTACATTCACTTTGGTCATGTCCCAAAGTTCCACAATTCTCACATATCCCACTTGGGATTGATGAGGATGCCGTCATGGCATTAACATGATGCTTTGGTGATTTTGAGACTTCTTCAAGTCTAGCCATAACTTTTTCAAACTTCAAATTGATTGTGTCAATATGAGCACTAAGTTGAGCACCCAATTGAGTAACGGAGTCCACTTCATGCTTTCCTCCTTTAGTAGCCTTGCGAGGTCTACTATATTGTGAGTTATGGACCGCCATTTCCTCAATCTTGTTCCATGTTTGATTGTCATCAACTTCGGTGAACATTCCATTTGATACCATGTTGAGAATGTTCCTTGAATCTTCATATAAAATGTTCCAAAATTGTTGTACCAAGAACCATTCGCTAAGTCCATGGTGAGGACATGAGCGACAAATTCCCTTGAACCGCTCCCAAGCTTCATACAAAGATTCTTCATCTCTTTGCTTAAAACCCGTAATTTGAGCTCTTAGCATGTTAGTCTTTTCCGGTGGGTAGAATTTTTTGTAGAAAGCTAGAGCCAACTTCTTCTAAGAATCTATTCCGAGAGTGGCCTTGTCAAGGCCCTTCAACCATTGTTTCGCGGTGCCGATTAGAGAAAAAGGAAATAAGACCCATCTAATTTGGTCTTGAGTCACACCGGTTTGAGAGATTGCATCGCAATAGTCGCAAAAGGTTTCCATATGAGAATGAGGGTCTTCACTAGGCATCCCCCCAAATTGGCTCCTTTCGACTAATTGAATAAAGGTGGATTTGGCAATAAAATTTCCGGTTAGATGTTGTGGTGTAGGAGTACCATTGGGTAGGTTCTCCTCGGTGGGTACGGAGTGTGACGAGAATTTAGGCATTGTAGGTTGATTTTGTGGGGTATTGTGTAATGGGTTCTCCTCTCCTTCTATTGCGAAAGAGTTGATGAACTCACTAGTTGGTTGAATAACTTCACTAATACCTCTCAACATCCTCCTAGCAAATCTCCTATTGTTCGTCAAGGTTCTTTCAATTTCACGGTCAAAAGGTAACAAATCACCTTGTGACCTTCTAGACATGCAAAATATCAAACAACTCGGAAACAATTAGAACAAACCTTGAGGAGGTTTACTTCCCCAAGGCGAAGAAAGACACAACTAATAACAATAAAAGGAAATCTAAATCAAACAAACACCGTCCCCGGCAACGGCGCCATTTTTGATCGGTCCGTTTCGTGTTCACAATTAAAGGTGTGGTCGTTGGGTCACGTCCGAATCAAAACACAATTTATAGCTTCACAAACAACTCTACAATTAGTAAAGAGGCAAGTAAAGGTCGGATCCCAAGGGACGGGAATTGAAATGAGATTTCTATTGCAACTAGTGGTGTCTTAGGGGTGTCACAATTTGGGTTGATGTAGAAGGTCACTAACTAAAATAGAAATGAAAATAAACAAGCAAGATGAATTAAAAGGGGTGTAAACAATTGATTAAAAAGCACTAGGATGTCATGGGATCATAGGGGAATCATGGGAATTGATCATACAAACATGTTCTCAAATTATAAGCAAGCAATTATTGTTGTGATGGATTGAGTTGGGTTATATCTTACAATCCTAGGAAAGTTTGGGTCCCGGAGCCGAATCGATTAGATTGTACAACACCTACAAGTCGACTTAATCTTCCCTACTCAACAACATGCATGGTCTAATGAGACTCGAGTTGGGTTATGTCTTACAAGTCTCATTGAAAAGATAGGAGATGGTGGTAAATGCAAGGATTCATAGGCTTAGCATTTCATCAAATATAACATGTGCATGAGTTGAGATCAAAACAAGCAAGCAAATAAAACATGAAAGCATATTAATTTAAGCATGAATCATTCCCCATGTTTGTTTCCCCTAATCACCCATTAACCCTAGCTAAGAGACTACTCACTCATTATCATGTTGATCATGCTAGCAAGGTTGTCAATCATACCAACAAAATGAAACAAGATGAATAAATGAAAGTAATTAACAATAATTAAAAAGGGATTAAGAGAATTATACCTACTAATGATTCCAATAATAAAGCAAAGATAAAAGAAGTACTTGAATGCTTGATTGAGAGGTTGTCAATCTCCCAATAATAACCCAAATAATCTTCAATTACCCAAAATAAAGGATGAACAAAAGAGAGATTAAGGAAATAAAACTTGTATTAGAACTTGATTAATTGTTGATTACAAAACTAAAGAGAGATTTCATTGATATTAACTACTCTAATTGTTGATAAGAAGACCATGCTCTTCTAATTAGACTAATGAGGTATTTATAGTGGAAATTAGGGGGATGCATTAGGGTTAACTAAGGGCTAAACTAGTAATTACACTTTTTAGATTGAGCAGGGAGGAGCCGGTATTTTCCGAAGGAAGGGCTTCTTTCTTTGTAGCTTGGAGAAGAGGAAATCGCGCTGTAGAGGAATCCGAGCGGATTAGGGTCGGGACGGGCGGATTGTAGACAATCCGCACGGATTGTGCCTCAGCAAGACATCTTCTTCTTTTCTTCCCTTTTCTTCATAAATTCCTTGGGGATTTCCTTGGGGACTCAAGGATCCTTTCCCAACATTGCTCATCTACTACCATATGTACAAAGGCCTTCTAATCATGTCTCTCCTTGATGCTTGGTCATTGAATTCGATCAATTTAGTCTCGTTTTGCCATGAAAATGCAAGATTCTTACTCCTTTCCTACCAAGGGATCAAAATCTCAAAGAATATGCAAAACAAAGAACTAAAGATAAGAAATGACCCAAATATGCACTAAAAAGCATGGGAACAAGGCTAATTCGGGGGCTAAATATGCGCTAAATATGGTCACATCAGTCACGAATATTTCCGTTGAGGTCAATCCAAATTTCGAATAAATGTGTCCATGATCCAAATTCACATTAATTTGGGCACGGGATGGCCGATGAAACCCTCATCAACACGAATTCGGTGGATAGACATTCATCACCCACTTCCCCTACGTAACAAGGTTTGTACCCCGGGATGGTCGAGTGCACTCCCTCGCGAAATAGGTTTTCATGGTTTCTACTATTTGGTAAGGCTATGTCTCAATTAATTGTTTTAGCGAGAGGTCATGTCAAATTATTATCTATCACGTTTTAAGTGAACTAAAGCGGTGAACTACGATAATTGTATTTGACACGGTCGATGAACTCGATTAGATGATGATGCATGTTTTAGTTATGGCGATTTAGCGATGCATGTGACATATAAATAAAATGCAAAACATAAAATATAAATCCTAGTATGGCCTTCCTAAAAATAGAAAACTATTTAACTATTACATATTCGGAAACCAACTCCATTGGTCCCTTGAACTTCGGTTGTGACACGCATCTCGAGGTAACACCGTCTTTATGTATCGCCATCTTGAAGAAATCCGTCTTTGGGAACTCCGGAATAAATAAAATTACATAATAAATTACATAATTTCCTATTATACATTTGTAACTATAATAAAATAAATCTATTAAATTACAAAACGGTGATACGAGATCACAATAAATTACAACCGAATCGATATTCCCATACATTTCGGGTAATACCAATTAAAAACTAAGGCCATACTAAGTAAAAATTACATAATTCAAAAATTAGATAAATTAAAATTATGACAATCATAAAGAAAATGCAGCATTATAATATGTATGAACATGCCCAATTTTATGCTAAATCGCCTTTAATTAGCCAATATCGTATATTACTCGGTTTTTACGGATTTGCGTGATTTTAACATTTTATAATCACAAAAATTACATAAATTCATATTTATGCATAAGTTAATTATCATAACCTCTTAGGACTCAAAATTTAGTCTTTACTAATTATTTGACCATAATTAACTCATATTACAAAATTTGTTCATAATGGACTTAAAATTATAGTAAAATGCTATAAACTTCAAATAAATCACAAAATTTCAAATAAATTCAAAATTTGAAATTTAAACTCATGAACATTCTGGAAAAATACCATGACACTCATAATGTTCAAAAAACTTAGGTTAAAATTTCGAAATTTATCCGGAAAAACAATGTTGCGGTTTATCGGTTTTAACTAAATAATCATAAAAAGATGTGAAAAATTATATTCATTAACTTTTCAATTTTAGATCTGAAAAAGATAATAAAATGCAACATATGATGTTTTTCTTTAGTCATAGAGTATGTTTTATTAATATTTGACTAATAAAGTCACTATTCATGCTATTTTTCTTCAAAAATCCATAAATCATGCAAAAAGACTTCAATATAGCTTATTATTTTACACACATCTTGTAAATTTGCATGTGACAACATACTAAATTTCTATGACCAGATTCGAAATTTATCTCATATTAACCTATTTTTCACTTAAATCCGATTTTAATAATGAAAAATCCATTTTTCGAGCATAAGAAGTCCAAAAATTATGAACATTTACAGGTTATCTCAAAATAATATATAAGACAACATATCCAAAAATCACTGTAAAATTCGAAGTTTAGCTAATTTTAGTCCGAAAATGACATTTTTACTCATAAAATCATATTTTAATGCCATTATTGTATAATATGAACAATAAAAATCCATAAATTAACCAAAATATCCTAAAAACATTTTAGGACCAGAAATTTTAACATGCATGTTGATTTTCGTGATATTTCATAATAACACAAATTTAACAAGTTTTGTATGTTAATCATATATCTCGGAAAAACTTTTAACCGATTTGCATGCAAACAACCAAGGCTCTTGATACCGATTGAAGGAAAAGTAGATCTATATACTCAACAGAGGGTACGTATTAGGAAGCTCTTTTGATCGAACACGTAATCCCGGCCGCCTCGATAGCGGCCTCTACTAATGATTAGGGAAGTTGTCTATACTCGATATATTGTCGATTATATGCATGCAATGCAACATCCATAGATTAATCCTAACATGTGAGAATTAGACTAAGTCGGTGAACACGTAATTTAGCATACAATTAATGTCAAAGTCGGGATGTAAGTTCAATTACATGTGAAGGCATACAAGGAAATATAATAAAGAAAATTACAATAATAATACAATAAAGAAAATTACAATAATTACACTGGGTTAATTGATTTATGTCGAAAATACTTCTAAAACGGATAACTTGAGAAAAGAAATAAATAAACAAATTAACGAACAGGAATTAGGGTGATAATACGATTAGTAGTTAATTAATACGTAAGCTAAAACTAGGTCAAAGCAAAACGGGAGTTCAGAGACAAAAATCAACCAGAGCAAAGCGCAGAGTTTGACTTTACGGAAGAGGCGCAGCAGCTTGCGCGTCTGTTCCTTTGGCTCGCCCGTCGTGAGGCCGGAATTGCAAATCGTTAATGTTCGTTGGTGATTTTAAGGCTTGATTATGCTATTTGACTCGGGTGAAAGTGATTAGCAGATTATTTACATGTGAATAAGGGTCATGAAAACAATAAACATGGACAAAACTAATCAGAATGAACTAATTACAAGATTTAATGGATTAACTAACAAATTAATGAATTAACTAATTAATTAGGTTAAACAGGTTATTAATGACGAATTAATGATGGATATGATGAACAAAAGGTAGGAGTATGTCAATGAAGAATTCCGGAGACACAATATGGATGAATCGAACCTCCAAAAATCGAATTTGATTTTAATGACGAAAACCCGCAAATATTAGTTATAAGGGATTTAAGTCGGGAATTAAAAGATGAATTAAGTACTAAAAACGATGAACATATTACATGTTAGTGTTATTATGCTTAAATCGTCATATGAACAATGAACAATTGAAGAAAGAAATAAAACAATCGAATCATCGAAGAACGAAGGAAGAAGAAAGGAAGCGGCTACGCGTCGGCCTCACCTCACGAAGTGGCGCGAGATGTCTGCGTCCTTTTCAAGTGGCGCAGCGAGCTTGTCTTCGTCCTTTCTCGACGGTCATCTTCTGGTAATTCGTAAAAAAAGGATTTAAAGCATGGTTTTGTTAATCGGTTTTAGAAATACTTTCGACATAAACCTTACATTATGATTACAATAAATAACAATAATAAAATAGGGATTTACACTCTCAGACTTACATGTTTGACGAAACGAGATGAACTAAGTATACGTTTTAGTGATGCTCGACTCGAATGTAGACGAAAGTGCCCTCGTAAGAGGAAATTAAACAGATTGATTAAAGTTGATTATGGTGGAGTTGGTCAAATTGGTCAGTCATGCAAAATGAGGCTGGTACTCAGAAAGATCCGAGCGTACGTGGTCGAAAGTTTAAGCACGTAGACTCCAAAAAGTAAGAACATGGTCTAGAATGCAAAGGGAGAAGAGAAGGGCGGACACTCGCGTGAGAAATATGTGAGACCGAAGGTCTCCATTTATACTAATCACACAGAGGAAGTAGGGTTTTCGGAGAAACTTTGGAAGTGAATCTCGAAAAGATATGAAAAGATACGAAAAATACGCAGAAAAGGAATTGGGAAGAGGCGCAGCAGGCACTGCGTCTCTTGGAAGAGGCGCAACACCTGCTGCGTCCTTTCCCAAGTGGTTTCCTCCTGCGGAAGAAATATGTCTGTGTTTAAGTTATGGAATAACGGATTTATCTTGTTTTCCTTAATATTTTATGTGAATATTACGGGAAATTGTTTGCCAAAGATTAAAAGATTTATAAAATATGGAATAGAAATATCCGGAACGTTCCAGAACATTCTGACTCGGTTTTAGAAAATGAAGACGGTTTTATGACCCGGACTCCAAATGTACTCTAATTACTGCCAAAACGACCGTATCGGCACGTAAATGACAATTAAGAGGTAGACACAAGTGTTTGAGCGATCACTTGACGATAAACTAACGAACTGTCACAAATCTTTCCGCGTACCAAACATGAGGCCCAATCATCACCGGGTGGTTTGCGGAGGTGCAGAAATGAGGTATCTACAGAGCCCCCACTTTGACTGAGGCTTGGACAGGGCAAAAGTCAAAGTATAGCCATCAGGTCAATCGAAGATTACAACCTGACGACTATGGCGACGCGAGGCGACTCAAGGGGTCTGAGCCAAGGACCTGTCGTCGGGAACATTTTAGAGTTTGTCGACTATCGGGGAGGGTCGTTTAAAGTCCATTAGACTACGTAAGGAAGCTCGCCAGCCATAATAAGAAACCATACCTGAAATTCCTTGAAACTCCAGGGAAAACAAAACACAATAATGGGAGAAGACAGCAGGACACAGTCTAGAACTGTTGGGAGAAATCTGCTTGTGTTCGGCTTCAAACAAACTTCGGATGGATTTGGGGTCGATGTTGATCTCCATGTCTCGAGAGGGAATGACTATCGGTCGTGAACTCTGACTGGGGGAACATAATCAGGAACTGATCTCCATGTCCCGAGAGGGAATGTCTATCCGTGTACTCTCGCTGGGGAACATAATCGGGAACTGATCTCCATGTCTCGAGAGGGAATGTCTATCCGTGTACTCTCGTTGGGGGAACATAATCGTGAACTGATCTCCATGTCTCGAGAGGGAATGTTTATCCGTGTACTCTCGCTGGGGGAATAGAATAAAGGCGTGTCGAAACACCTGTCAAAGAAGGAACGCTCGTTGTGACAAGCTAGGTCTTGGATAAAAATAAGGCGATAATTTGCTGTTGGCTTGGAAGATGTGGATCCGGGCGAAGAATATACGTCAAACGGATCAAATATGCAATATAGCATCAAGGAAGAGGCGTACCAAAGATGGGCCCACAAAATAAAGAACTCATAACGAATTTTTGAAAATTCGTATGAAGGGAGGTTGAGGAAGAGGCACAGCAAGAGCTGCGTCCCTTGAAAGAGGCGCAACGCCTGCTGCGTCTATTCCTGGAGGTGTTTTTCCTGCTTAAAAACCCGATGAAATAGAGGGTTTGTTTCATTTGTTCGAAACATAAACTCTCAATTTCTCTCTCAAATTCCAACCATTTCCGTCAAAATTTGATCCAAAAGCTTGCATTTACCATGACTAATCGAGGTATGTGTATCAATGTTGCATTTATCTTCCGTATTTGATCAAATGGGACCGACAAAATTAGGGTTTTCGACCCTAATTAGCCGAAAATTTGGGGCTTTTCCCCCAAACGACTTTGCCTTGCGAAATTGACTATGTAAATGGCAATTGGTAGTATAAGGATCATAACCATGTATTTATTTCGAATTTTCGTTAAGTTTTGAGCATTTGAGTGAAATTGAGGTGGTTTCACAGCTAAACCGTAAATCGCTTCGAAAATAGCCTTAGGATTGCCCATTTGCGACGAAACTTGATATTTGGAATCCTTGGGTTGTGGGTAAACTTCCTACCATCTCGGAATTTTGGTTTGCGATGGCTTCTTCAGGACACTTTCTAGGGAATAATCGCCGTTATAACGAAATGCTGTCGAAATTCCGACTCGAACCCATGACTAGGCTTCAACTTAGGCTTGACTTGACCCAAATTACCATAAGAGCGGACGGTTTTGTGGGAAAAGTGCCAAAGATGGCGAGAAAAGAGCGATTTCAGGACTCCGAAAACTCGAAAATCCCCTAATCAAGGCTTGTCGTCACTTGACGCGGCCTAAATTTACTTTAATTTTGCAGGTGATGAGGCTTCTACATCTGGGAGAGATCCCATGGATGTGGACACTGCTGTTGACCCTTCTCACGTGCTTGAGGAGGCGTTGGAGGAGGCTTTCACCGCTGCGGTGATGGCTGCTGAGGACGAGGTCCTGGAGGAGGAGGCTGTTGAGGAGGAGGAGGTCCTGAGACGGGCCAACGTTGGACGGGGTGGTCGCCAGCTGAGGGGAGCACCTGCGTGGGCTGAGACCTGGGACATTAGGCACCTGCTTTGGGCTACGGAGGGTCACCTGTCCTACAGGACGGTGAAGAGCTTGGTAAATAGAATTCATCACTCTCCATTCATCTTCTTTCTTTTCTGTTTGTCATTCCTTTTCTTCTTCATTTGAGCTAAAGATAGCTTTTGTTTCAAATCAACATAGGAGGCCGGGAACATCAGGTCGTTCTCGAGCTACACGATGGCGATGGGGTGCTACGAGAGGCTGTCGACTGAGGAGCGAGCCATGATCGAGCTGGGAGCGTTCGGCGCCTTGGTGCAGGCTTGGAGGGATATTGCGAGGAGGAAGTTTCGAACTAACCTCAGTCTCGCCGAGCTTTCTTGGACCGGTTTTGGGACACGACCTCCACATTTCACATGCCTTTTGGTGAGGTGGGGGTCACGTTGGAGGATTACGACATGATCTCTGGTCTGCCGTGTGGGACTGAGTTGGTGGAGTGGCCGGAGACAGCCATGAGGGTTGACTCGGCGGAGGCTAGGAGGCTGATCGGCTGGAACTTGGCGCCGAAGGCGGCTGTGGTACCTGGTTTGGTGCCTAGTTCTTACGTGCGGGACTACTTCGTGGGGAAGACCCCGGCGTCGGTGGTGATCGAGGGGAGGGAGACGGCTCCTCCTCCCTGCACTGCAGAAAGGCAGAGTCCGCCCCGTGGCTCGGTGGTTCTTGTCTTCGATCTACCTCGGAGACAAGGGAGAGAGGCTTTCGACGAAGCTTCTTCCCTTTCTTTCTGACCTGAGCGACCCAGGCCCTTGGGACTGGATCACTGCTGGTTTTGCGGTCCTCATCCGCTTTATGAGGGCCATGGTTCGTCCGGAGTTGATGGAAAAGGGGACTTCTCCTGCTGCTGTCGGCCCTGGACTGCTGTTGGAGGTATGAACCTTCACTTCTTCTCATGAAAGATCATTTTCTTTTCTTTCGAATCACAAAATATCGTTATTGATTATCTTGATTTACAGGCATGGGTATACTCCTACTTTCTAGGCCTCGCGCCCAAGAGGACGGAGCCGGTGGAGAAGGCCTATCCCGTTGTGAGGGATTGGGTGATGTGCCGCACGAGGATTCGGCGTTCCTTCCATGGCGTTTGTCGGCGGGAGGTGAACGCTCTTCACCTGGACGGCGTGAGTATTTCACCTTACATTTGTCTGTCTCTCTTTCTCTTTCTTTTAGAACTGATCATAAGAATGACCCTTCGTTTGCTTCTTCTAGTGGGTGCCCAGACCTTGGGAGGAGTACGCTAGTGCTCCTCCTTTCGTGGCAAAGGTCCTTCGACCTAGGAGCTCGAGCCGGCTGCTGTTGAGGACGTCGATGGGTTCTGTGTGGTACTTGGGTGAGCGCTTGGCTCGTCAGTGCTCTCGGGACGTATTGACGGTTCCAATCGATCCTCCTCGGACGATGTTTAGGGAGCCTTCTGAGGCTGAGAGGGAGGCTGACCTGGCTGGCGTCGGTGGTGACGCCCTCCTTCTTTCTGGCGAGGACTACTCGGCGTTTCTCTACAGGAGGTTGGCGTACTGGCCGGTTGTGGTAAGTGCTTTATCCTCTTTCATTTTTGATTGTTTGAGAATACGATGAAAGATCATCGGTTAACGGAAATCATTTGACTTTGCAGGAGGTCGAGGCGGCGGGCATCGAGCCCCCAGAGTACCCCGAGACCCTTGAGTACACCGACACGACGGGGATGACGACGATCGCCGAGCTACATGACTTTGACGTGGCGGTGAGAGATGCTGGCCTGGACGAGTGGCAGCATCTGATTCGGAGGGTGAGTCTTCTAACTCGTATAGTTTTGTGTAAGAACACATTTGCTCAAGTCTGTCCAATCGCTAAGAAATTTTCTTTTGAAATGCAGGTTGCGCCATCCTGGTTCGTGGCTTTGTGGAGGGTAGCCAACCGGCTACGGGCTACTATCGTCGAGGCACTTGCTGGTGGCCAAGGACGTCAGGTATGAACCTTCCGTTTACTTCATTTTTCAATTTTCTAATCTTCCTTTATGTTTGGAGTGATTGACATGAGCCGGTTTTGTTGTTTGTAGAGGGAGCATGAGCTGGAGCGAGAGCTCGCCCAGTCCCGGGAGGAGACGGCTCGCCTGCTGAGGGAGCTCGAGGTCCGCGACGCCGAGGTTGCTGCACTCGAGGCGAGAGTTGCTGAGCTAGACGGCGACCAGCAGTAGCTTCCGTGTTACTTCTTGTTTTTTGGTTGTATTTTTGTACGTTTATACATTTTAGGACCCACTTTTGGACATTTCGATCTTGTTTTGGGGCTCGAGCCCCCAGTTTGGTGTACACATCCCTTTTTGTTGTATATATGATGGCCTGAGTGCCTTTGCAGCTGGGTGGCTTTGTTTGTACCTGTAGGTTAGCTTTGGACAGGTTTGGTAGATGACGGTTTACGCCGTCATGCTGCCGAAATTTACACAGAAATCACATAGGACATATATTTGTACATATGGCCTAAATTAGCGCAAAACAATGATTCGAAAATGCAAAAAATGACCAGAAATGAAAATGCAAAAAATTTGGTCGGAAATGACCGGACGGTAGGGAGGGTTACCCCCTAAAAAAATAAAAAATAAAAACATATAAGTTTGAAATGGAGAGTGAAATGATTCCCCAAAAAGAAAAAGTAAAAAGTAATGTAAAAGTTGGAAAAATGATATAATTAAATTAAATACAAAAATGTATAGATTTAAAAAAAAGAATAAATTAAATTAAATTGATGAAATGATTCCCCAAAAAAAGAAAATTAAAAGAAATGTACAAGTGTGCTAAAATGACGAAAATATCGATATCGTCTTGAGATGCGCGTCCGCGAAATTAGGAAACACGAAATATGACAACCTGTCGTATTTACCAAAATAATAACCCGTATGAATAGGAAATTATTCGTTGAGAAATTTAGGAAAGATCCAACGCGGAAAATCACAGAAAGAGTGCTGAGGAAGAGGCGCAGCAAGAGCTGCGTCCCTTCGAAGAGGCGCATCACCTGCTGCTGTAATACCCACCCTTTTAGAGACCCGTTGACTGACCTTGGGAGCGGTAATAGTCCTTAGAAGTGCATACCAAAGTTATCCTGTGTTTTGAGTTAGGGGTGGTACTCGATAGAGTAGAGGCTACTCGATCAAGTAGCTTAGATACTCGATCGAGTAGGGGCCACTCGATCGAGTAGGTGGGCCACTCGATCGAGTAACGGGTTTTCAGCGAGGGTTTATAATCGTGTTTTGTTAAATCCGCAAATCATTTCCGCCTCATTTATTCAGATCCTCAGGTCGCCTCCTTCCCTTCCTTTCACCATATAACCTCCATGGAAGCCTTTGAAGGTTCTTGTGCCTTAGGAGAGCGTAGCTTGAGTCGGGTAGGGGTCTTTTGCCAGGTTTCCTCTTGTAGGTATGTCGTCATCATCATCCGTATCCTTGTCTTTGCAGTTAGGGTTTGCTTGATAGTGATAGATGGTTGTGTTGTATATATAGGTGTTGCTTGGTTGCTGGATATTGCGTGTGTGGACATGGAATGGTTGCAGTTGCTTAAAGGTAGGTTCGCCTACTCAGTTTCTATGGATGGTCTAGTGTGTTGGTTATTGTGTTGTAGTTGTGTTTATGTGGCAGCGTATATGCGGTAGTCGGTTGGTGTATACAGTTTGTTGGTTGTTGTTGTAGTGCAGCTGTCTGTGATTGTTTGTCTCGGGTTCTCGAGGTGCGTCCTCGGCTGAGTGGAGTCGCTTGCGGGAGTTGCTTCACGCCCTAGTTTTGCCCTCCGTGGAACCCGCCACGGGAGGGGATGTGCACATTAATGGGACAGGGTTACCGCTCGGTTTGATGAGCGGGGATTTGGTGGGTACGGCTGCGGTCCCCCACCGCGTGGTCAGTCCAAAGGAATGTTTCGGTGACGGAGATTGATTGGGGTGGGTGTGATTGTATGTGAGTTGTGTTTGTAACGTGTTGATAATTGTTGTTGATTCAGGTTGAGTCTTGCCTCGGTTACTGGCCTTGTGTGGTTGTCTTATTTGTTTATGTGTCTGCCGTGATCCCTTATGGTGAGCAGTCAGTCTTAGCAGGTGTTGATGTCGTTGATAGCTGGAGTCCTAGCGGGGATGAGTCCTCATGAGTTTTGGTAGAGATAGTGTGTATCTGACGAGTTGTATTTTTATTTTGTTAAGTTGGTCGTAATGCTTGTAATATAACTATAAGTGTTCTTTTATCGACTTTTGATGATTACTTACCTCGGGCAACCGAGATGGTAACGCCCTTATATGCTAAGGAAGGCCTAGTTAAGGCTCCTCAGAATATGGGGGTGTTACAAAGTGGTATCAGAGCGACGATTTTGGAACCTGTAACCAATGAACATAATGAACGTAGTGAGTCTAATAAAATGAACCTGGTGTATGTGTGATGGGAGCCCCAGGTGATGCTAGGTTTTGGATGAGTAGGCGCCCTCATTTCAAAATCTTGGCCTCATTATACTTAAGCCAGTCACTGGGTATGGGAAGGTGGAGTCCGTGTGTATGTATTTAATGTGTATGTTGATTGCGTCGGAACTTTCCGTGGTTGAGTCTTTGTTAAAGTGGGTATAGGCATGATAGTTGCGTTTGGATTGTGTATGGTGAAGTTTTGGTAGAATTAGTGAGCTTATGCGATGAATATGAAAAATGTAAAAGGCTTTATTTAATAGGAATCCGTGAAAAGTGTGAAAGTGTATGCTGTAATATGATAAGTGATCATGTTGGTGTTTGCTTAATGTTGTTAGAAATGGCGATCCCATATAAGTTCATAAGTCCTACCGTAGCTATAATGATGATAGTTAAAGAAATGTTGAGTTATGATATGAGATATAGCCAATAGTGATGCATTTGTGCAATGTTTAATGTCTGAAAGTTTCCGCTTACGTTGTGATTAATTTGTGTAGAATGGCTTGTTCATGTTGAACTGGAACATGATAGTGATACACTTGGCTGACATGTGGGGATTTATTGTTAATTATATGCTTTCATTAACGTGAGAATAAGTTGATAGCCATGTGGTAAGACGAGTTTAGATATGATACAATGACATAATTGTGTATATGAATGACTCAGTAGCAGGTAAACCATGTAGTGTGCAGTTGTTGTAGCGTAATATGATATGAACCTTGTTTGATGAGATGGTATAATATGTTTGAATAATAATGGTGATATTGAAGTGAGTACGATAACCTGTGATGAATTCCGAACTTAGTTTGGAATCGACACGCGATATTGTTTTTGCAGGAATCTTCAATTAATTTCGTATTTCTGACCGAGTACTCAACCTTACTTGACCGAGTGCGAGTGCTTACTAGACCGAGTAGACCTCACTCGATCTAGTTAGGAAGCTATGACGTCGGAATGTAGAAATTTTCTGCAGAAACTCGACGAAATAGCACCTACTCGATCGAGTAGAGGGCACTCGATCGAGTACTCTAGGCACTCGATCGAGTAGGCTACAGTACAGAGGCTCTTACGGGTTTCATAAAACCCTTGTTTTTCCTCATTCTTCTCATTCTTTCTTCTTTATTCGAACCCTAACCTCCTAAATCACTCAAAAACTCTCATAATCTTGTGGTGGTGGTGATTAATTTGGGTTGTTTTCCTTGTTTAATTGCATCCTTTTTCTGTCCATCTAATCAAGGTATGAATTTCTTCCCTATTTACATGTTTTATCACTTTGAACCTATTAGAATGATAGAATAGTCCGAAAATTTCGATTCATATGGACAAAAAATGGCTTGTAATTGTTGTAATGTGATTCATATGCTTCCCTTTCATGATTATTGATGTTAATTGTCCTAAAAATAGAGTAGAAATTGCAAAATTGGGGGCGAATTTTCTAGGGTTTGCAAAATCAAAATTGATTTTTGATTGCTTTCTACATGTTTGATGATGAAATTGAGTACTATATGTTACATATGTTATGTTAGAAGTTGGATTTTGGTAATTTTCACCTTAAAACTTGCCTTAAAATTCCGTCTTAAAAGTGCCCCAAATTGAAATTCATTTTCTATGACTAAGGTTTTGTGTTGGATATGAATGTATATGCAAGAGTTAAACTTTTAATATGGTAATGGTGATGTTAATTGTCGATGAATGTGTCAAAATCGTTACAGCTGTAGAGACCGTCTGACTAGTGTAATTGAGTTGTTTGCTTCTAATATTGAAGGTTGATGATGACATGTTTTAAGTTGCCTTTCTATGAACATATATGAATATTTCACATGTTATCAAGTATTTATATGGGGTAGCATTTGAGCCATGCCATGATTATCCGAATTGGTCGAGTAGATTATGTTTATCATGTTAAACCTTTCACAGTCATAGAGGTAGTCTGAATGCTATAAACTGAATGTATGTATCAATTGGGAATTTGTTGGTGAAAGTGTGTACCTAGATGATTATTCAATGTTCAGTTGTGTAAATTCTATGTTTTAAATGCCTATGCAAGTTTGTTTAAACCGGATGCTGAAACAGATGCCGAGACTAAACATAGGGACCCGTCAAAGTAAGAGGGGGAGGGCTTCACAGCCCGAAGTTGGGGAAGGTAGTGGACCCGTGGTACCCGCTGTACCGGAATACCCTTCGGTGGTGTTCGTGGACTTTAAACAGAGAGAGAGATTTGTGGCGTTGCAAAAACGCAAGATAAGACCCACCCGTTGTGTGGATACCACACTTCTTGATGACTTGGGAATTGAGATGGATGTCCGTCACATCTTTGAGAGTTTGGGATTTATGGGGTTGTATCGGTTGAGGAAGCATTCTTACCCTTTTCTGACTTTGGAGTTTATGAGCTCGTTTAATTACGAGCCAGCTGCACAAACTGTTGAGTTCCATCTTATGAACACGAGTTTCGTGTTGACCATGGACCTCTTTGCTTCTCACCTTGGGTTGGCCAAGCCTCCCAAGGATTCCATCAGTGAGTTCCATCTGAGTGCGGTGTTTGCCACCTTATGCCTTGTCTTTTCGGAAAGTCAGCTCCCACCTCCAGCAACATGTTGATTAATGATGTTCAACATGTTACCTTGAGGATCTTTCTTTGTTCTATTTCGAACCTTCTTTATGAGAGGCCGGATATAATAAGCTGAACAATCATGAACTGTTGCTTTTGATGTCTTATCTGAACCCGGAGCGGACCGAGAGGGTGGTCTTCAATGCTCCTGCCATGGTGTGTGCTAGCCTTGCCTTGATGGCTACTTCTACCACCCGGTACCTGAGTTGTGGTGCTATCGCCACTCGGCTAGCTGAAAAGCTAGCCTCCTTTGAGGCTTCTTCTGAGTACGTTCCCCTAGCCACGCCGATGCCTACTATGGACAGAGACTACTACCTCGACCTGAAATGGTTGAGAACTTTAGCTGACGGTAGCCTAGCTTGGAGAGTGTGGGGTATGAGCTGGATGAGGATCCCGGCTCCTGAGCACCTCCCACCGACAGAGCCGTTAGACCCGGTGGTGGTAGCTGTTGACTCCGATGAGGAGGAGGAGGATGATGACGTACCTCGGCAGTTTTAGACATACCTTATTGATGACACGATCCTTCAGGTGATGCCCGAGCCGAAGAAGGGGGAGAACGTGGCATCGGTGGAGGAGAGACCCAGGTTAGGGAGAGGACCTCTTCGAGTGAGGCAGAGGACAGCTGAGACTAGACCACGGCCAGCAGCACCACAACAACACCATTTTCCTTGTTACCTTTACCTCGATACCCCGGAGACGCGTTCGAGCTACTTGGCAGAGAGAGTGTCATCCACTTTGACATTCCGGAACATGCATGAGATGGCGTATGCTCAGGGGATTTGGACAGAGGGACCACATCCAGTGTGGTGGAGCGGAGTTGGGGACTATAGTGGGGTTTTCCACTCTTACGGGGTGGACCAGACAGCTTGGGGGACACCTCAGTCCTTTGCTTTTGGTGGCTTGACCCCATGGTATGTGAGTCCTGGAGCTGGGGCAGGGGTTGATGCGGGTATTGGGTCATCGGGAGCAGGAACCTCGGGAGGAGATGGTGGTGGAGATGAGATGATGGGTGAGCAGCAACAGCAGCAGGAGTGATACTCCTTTTTCTTTCTTTTGTTTATGGTTGATGATGTTTGATGATGGTAGTCGTTCTTAGTTGGAAATTTTATTTTGGTTTGTATGGATGGCCATAAGGCTGGATTTGCTTAGTTTGAACTTGTTTACAGGATTTTGGGGGTCGGGTTGTCATCCCGACTCGTGCATATGTGACGTTTTATATATATATATATGGTGTTATGACAGGAATATCTAGGGTTTTGACCTGTGGTTACTCGACAGAGTGCCCCACACTCGGTCGAGTAGCTGCAGGTGTGACAGGAATGGGGTATTCTGATCTCAGGACTACTCGATCGAGTAGCCAAGACACTCGATCGAGTAGCGGACACTCGATCGAGTACCCAATATACTCGATCGAGTAGCACTGTTACAGGAACTTTTCGTAAAATAAAATTGTTTAATGGATATATAGTTACATGTTTTGATATTTAATATGGTTATTGGTGATTAGTAACATGTTTGAACCGTTAATTTCATACGTTGAAAGCCGTGTTTGGGTTTTGGATGCGTATTTGTAACGAATAGGGAAGTAGTAATTGTTTCTTATTGCATTCATTTTACATCCGTAATGTCCACTAGTTATATTTCACCGAAAGTGTGTCCTTTCATATACAAACACAAATGATATATACATGCATTCTTGAGGGTGGCTAGTTATTCCAATATGGTTGCATATGTTTTATGATTAATGGTTGTCTAATTAATGAGTAATGTCAATAATGAATGATATGGGTTAGATATATGTGACAAGACGTAAGTAGTACATAACATGTGTAGTGATTTGGTGGTGAACTTTGGGGACGAAGTTCCTTTTAGAGGGGAAGAGTAATGTCGCAAAATAAAAAGGCCGATGTTGCAATTATTTTGTTGATTGTTTATAAGGTTTTCTATTACTTTGGTTACATTTCTTGTATGAAGTTGCAATTATTTGCATTGGTTCGTTGAGTAATTCGTGTGTCGAAGTAAAAGTTGATAGTATGTTTTAAAAGACGGTCATAAAGAGATAGTTACGATGTCATGTGTTGGAATAAAATCGCGTTGTTGAGTAACATGGTGGTATAGTCATGCTGCGTGTTGATATGTGACATGTTTCATGTTGATGGTTGTTGCTAGTGAAAGTGTAATCTCGTAATGTGTTGGGTAATCGTTGGTTGTGCCGGTTCGTGTGGTGAGGTTGGTATTTCAAGTGGTAGCTTGTAGAGGTCGATCTATATGGAGAGTTAGACAGTTGATGATGATGACATGGGGGATGGTATTTCCGGGGAGTAGTGACCTATGTCGAAAGAGTAGTGATGTCGTTTTGTCCCGTGTCTTGTGCTTTGAGATAGGTGAGTTGAACTTCGGGGACGAAGTTCTTTTTAAGGGGGAGGGGGGGGGGGGGAAGACTGTAATACCTGCCCTTTTAGAGACCCGTTGACCAGCGTTGACTGACCTTGGGAGCGGTAATAGTCCTTAGAAGTGCGTACCAAAGTTATCCTGTGTTTTGAGTTAGGGGTGGTACTCGATAGAGTAGAGGCTACTCGATCAAGTAGCTTAGATACTCGATCGAGTAGGGGCCACTCGATCGAGTAGGTGGGCCACTCGATCGAGTAACGGGTTTTCAGCGAGGGTTTAAAATCGTGTTTTGTTAAATTCGCAAATCATTTCCGCCTCATTTATTCAGATCCTTAGGTCGCCTCCTTCCCTTCCCTTCACCATATAACCACCATGGAAGCCTTTGAAGGTTCTTGTGCCTTAGGAGAATGTAGCTTGAGTCGGGTAGCGGTCTTTTGCCAGGTTTCCTCTTGTAGGTATGTCGTCATCATCATCCGTATCCTTGTCTTTGCAGTTAGGGTTTGCTTGATAGTGATAGATGGTTGTGTTGTATATATAGGTGATGCTTGGTTGCTGGATATTGTGTGTGTGGACATGGAATGGTTGCAGTTGCTTAAAGGTAGGTTCGCCTACTCAGTTTCTGTGGATGGTCTAGTGTGTCGGTTGTTGTGTCGTGGTTGTTGTGTTGTAGTTGTGTTTGTGTGGCAGCGTATATGCGGTAGTCGGTTGGTGTATACAGTTTGTTGGTTGTTGTTGTATTGCATTTGTCTGTGATTGTTTGTCTCTGGTTCTCGAGGTGCATCCTCGGCTGAGTGGAGTCGCTTGCGGGAGTGGCTTAATGCCCTAGTTTCGCCCTCCGTGGAACCCTCCACGGGAGGGGATGTGCACATTAATAGGACAGGGTTATCGCTCGGTTTGATGAGCGGGGATTTGGTGGGTACAGCTGCGGTCCCCCACCGGCAGGGCTGGTCCAGTGGATAGTCGGTGACGGAGATTGATTGGGGTGGGTGTGATTGTATGTGACTGGTTGTGTTTGTAACGTGTTGATAATTGTTGTTGATTCAGGTTGAGTCTTGCCTCGGTTACTGACCTTGTGTGGTTGTCTTGTTTGTTTATGTGTCTGCCGTGATCCCTTATGGTGAGCAGTCAATCTTAGCAGGTGTTGATGTCGTTGATAGCTGGAGTCCTGGCGGGGATGAGTCCTCACGAGTTTTGATAGAGATAGTGTGTAGCTGACGAGTTGTATCTTTATTTTGTTAAGTTGGTCGTAATGCTTGTAATATAACTATAATTGTTCTTTTATCGACTTTTGATGATTACTTACCTCGGGCAACCGAGATGGTAATGCCCTTATATGCTAAGGAAGGCCTAGTTAAGGCTCCTCAGAATATGGGGGTGTTACAGCTGCGCCTGTTCCCCAGTGTGTCCGTTCTGACGGATTTTAGGAAACAACTTTTAGTATAAATAGAGACGTCGAGGGATGTTTTATTCACATAATTCTTCCGTCTTTCTTCGTCTTATTACACAAATATCCCAAAATAAGCATACATCATGAATACTCTTGAGATTCGTCTAAAAGAATGAACAAATGAGTTCTCCAATGTGGAGAAACACGACATGGGTGCTTATAATTTTTGATCGCTTTTGAGCTAGAAGTTGATCAAGGTAGTTAAACCATTTCTAGATGCTTGTCTTGACTATTGGGACCCGAATTATCATGTATTTGCCTTCCCTGGAGGCGACATTTGCCCATTTCCCGAGGAGATTGCTGCGATTGGTGGTTGGGACCCGGAACATTTGCCTGCTATTCCCTCCACTTCTCAAGGGTATAAGAACAAGTTTAGAGACTTGCTTGGGTTGGCCAGAGTTGATGTTGACCGTCTTGTGACTTCTAAAGGAGTGCGAATGTTGGATTTCATCGATCACCTTATCAATAGGGCTGATCCCACTGTCTCTTATGTTGCGAGGCGAAGGGCATTCGGGTTTTGCCTATTACATGTGTATGTCCTTCAAGGGCATGTTGATGAGGATATGAGAGGCGACCCTCGTCTCTTGAACTTGATTGAGCAAATGGAGCTGCGCAGGAGCCCAGCTTGCCTGTGTTAAGGAGAGATCCTATTGGGCTTGGATAACAGGAAAGCTAATCGTGACCTACCTTACTTGAGAAGTCCCATTATTTTGCAGGTAAAAAGAACTCTTTTATTTTTTTTTTTTCGCGCTTTCTTTTTCTTCTTTTTTTTCGTTTTTTTTTTCGTTCGTTCTTTTTGTTTTTATTTTTCTTTCGTTTTTCTTTTTTCTTTTATCTTT
Organism: Silene latifolia; assembly: GCF_048544455.1. Classification (NCBI taxonomy): domain Eukaryota; kingdom Viridiplantae; phylum Streptophyta; class Magnoliopsida; order Caryophyllales; family Caryophyllaceae; genus Silene; species Silene latifolia. The sequence continues at coordinate 92,432,928 of NC_133537.1, read as the reverse complement.
TTTTTTGTCTTTTAATACCTGCTTTTGGTAGGTCTGGCTTATGGAGCGTCTTCGATTGATCGCCCCCCCAGTTAATGTTCCTTCGTATCATGCTCGCTCAATTGCAATGAGGACCAGGCTTTACATGGTGGACTTCACTCGAGTTTGCAATTACTGGGAGAACAAACTGAAGAGCGAAGATGGCATCTTAAATCTGTCACTGGAGTATCTTCCCTGGATCCTACCCGTTCTGTTCGCATTCCTGGCTTGGAGTTTATGATATGCATTTTTCTGGAGAGGTTGATGAGGCAGGTTGGATTGAAGCAAAGGATCCCGAAGCTTGATACTGTCCCGTAGACTGCCGTGGCGCTTACTACTGAGAGTCGAAGAGAATGGGCCATCAAATGGGCTCAGAGGAACATTTGGTTCTTGAATTCTTCTGTCAGTGCTCTATGAGTGTCAGATTCCTGTCTGCGGTGGAGGAAAGCTGCTACTCTGGAGGAGTGCGAGAGACTGAGGAAGCGTGAACCTGTCGACTACAAGGTTCGCGAGGTGGAAAAGGAGAAGGAAAAGCATCTGACGGAAGGAGAGGAAGAAGCCGGGTTTCGAGTTGTTCATCCTTCGAAGAAACCGAAGACTTCTCCTGCCGTCGAGATGGTGGTTGACAAGAATGGCAAAGCAAGACCACGAGAGAGACCCTTGGTGATTAGGTCGGAAGTGGCGCAAAAGCGTCCGGCTCGAGGTCGTGACAAGAAGTATGATAAAAATGACAAAGGCAAAGGGAAAATGGAAGAGTAGCCTAAGTCTTTATTATTATTATTATTATTATTATTATTATTATTATTATTATTATTATTATTATTATTATTATTATTATTATTATTATTATTATTATTATTATTATTATTATTATTATTATTATTATTATTATTATTATTATTATTATTATTATTATTATTATTATTATTATTATTATTATTATTATTATTATTATTATTATTATTATTATTATTATTATTATTATTATTATTATTATTATTATTATTATTATTATTATTATTATTATTATTATTATTATTATTATTATTATTATTATTATTATTATTATTATTATTATTATTATTGCAATAAGAAGGTGGGGTTTTTAGAATCCTAGCCTATTTATTTTTATTATGATTTTATTATGTAACGTACTATTATTATTAATGAAATAAAAAAGGTTAAATGGTTATGAAACCATTGTGATTTTCTTTTCATTATTCTTGTCGAGTTTCAATTGCATTCGCAAATGTCCTTCTATTTACATTTACAATGATGAAATGGGTTGTATCCCGTGAAGGATTGCATACGTATTCATTTAAAAAATGAAATCAAACCCTTACGCGTAGTTCGAGTAAATGTAAAAGAATAATTGTTCTAAGCAAGAGCTTGTAATGAACTTTATAAAATAAGCATGTGCTTTACTTACTCCTAAGATGAAATTTAGTTTATTTGATGATATGAGAATGACAAATTGTCAAAGTGCAAGAGCAAGATGACATTAGCTTGATTCAGCTTGGCCAGGGGCCGTCTATTTCGTGCCACAAGAGCGACACGTAGGTTATGCGAGGCGCGTTTTTGCTCCTATTCTAGGCATAGTAACATTTTAATTGGTCAAGGTTTGTTGGGTGGGCAAATTCGTCCCCGTCTAGGTCTGTGATCCTAACCGCACCCCCTGAAAGTATGGACTTGACTAGGAAAGGCCCGGCCCAATTGGGTTTAAATTTTCGTCGTGGATCGACAGGTAAAAGAGCCCTAATGGATTTGAGGACCAAGTCTCCTTCCTTGATGTTCCTTGGCTTGACCCTTTTGTTGAAGGCTCGTTTGATACGCGCCTGGTATGTTTGCACATTATGTAATGCACGTAACCTTCGTTTATCCAGGAGGATGAGTTCTTCATATCTATCCCTCTTCCACTCGGCTTCTGGGACTTGACTTTCGAGTAAAATACGCAAGGATGGTATTTCTAGCTCGACTGGTTGTACGGCTTCCATGCCATAGGTCAAATAGAAAGGAGTAGCCCTAGTTGGCATCCTAACGGATGTACAGTATCCCCATAAAGCATAGGGTATCTTGCTTGGTCAATCTCTATAGTTGTCAATCATTTTCTTGAGAATCGTGACAACATTTTTGTTTGCTGCTTCTACCGCGCCATTGGTTTGTGGTCTATATGGCGAGGAGTGGTGATGCTTAATTTTGTACTTGGCTAGCAATTGTTCAGTCTCAGCTTGGAAATGTGACCCATTGTCACTGATGATCTCATGTGGGCAACCATATCGACAGATGATATTGGTTTGTATGAACTTTGCCACGTTCTTGGCCGTAAGACTGGTGTAGGAAGCCGCTTCTACCCATTTGGTGAAATAATCGATTGCGACTAGGATGAAACAGTGACCTCCTGTTCCGGCTGGAGTGATTTTGCCGATGATGTCAATACCCCAAGCAGAAAATGGCCAGGGAGATGTCATGGTGTAAAGCAATGAAGGAGGGACATGTTGCACATTCCCAAAGATTTGGCAATTATTGCAATGTCTCACATATTTGATGCAATCAGATTCCATCGTGGTCCAATAATACCCTAAACGTGTGATTTTCTTTGCCATCATCGGTCCACTCATGTGAGGGCCATATTATCCATCATGGACTTTTTCCATCACTTTCCGTGCCTGTGAATGATCAAGACAACGTAGGATTACACCAAGAGGTGTTCTTTTGTATAGCTCTTCTTGCATGCGAACGTATTGGGAAGCTAGAAAGCGGATGGGGCGTTGTCCCCTTTTGTCCATTTCTGGTGGATAGGTGCCATTGAGTTTGAAGTTTAGGATTGCTTGGAATGAAGGTTCCTCCGTAATTTCCTCTTCATCGGTGATTTGGTGCACGTAAGCTGGCTCTGATCATCGTTCGATGCACAAAGGCATTTCTACCATGCTATTCGGCATATTAATCAAAGATGCGAGTTTTGCAAGAGCATCCGCAAATTGATTTTCTTCTCGAGGTAGATGTAAGTAGGTTACTTGATCGAAGAATTGGGCAACTTGGTCTATTCTGGCTTGATAAGGTGCCAGGCTTTCGCTTCAGATTTTCCAAGATCCCGTAATTTGATTGATGATCAAAGAGGAATCCCCATGTACTCGAAGATTCTTGATGCCTAAACTTACTGCCGCTTGCAATCCAATGAGACAGGTTTCGTATTCTGCAGCGTTATTTGTCACCTCGAAGTCGAGTTTGACAGAGATTGGTGTATGCTCGCCTTCAGGAGAAATGAGCAACACTCCTATTCCAAATCCTCTTAAATTCGATGCCCCATCAAAATAGAGGTCCCAGGAGTCTACATCAGTCTGGAGTATATCCTTATCCGGAAACGACCAGGTGTCTATCGTTTGTGTATCATTGATGGGATTTTCTGCGAAGAATTCGGCAACGGCGCGCCCTTTTATTACTTTCAAAGGCACATACTTGAGATCGAACTCAGAGAGCATCAAAGTCCATCTCGCTAGTCGTCCATTGAGAACTGTTTTCTCGAAGAGGTATTTAACAGGATCCATTTAGGAGAATACTTTGACTGAGTAGCTAAGCATGTAATGGCGTAGCTTCTTTGTTGCCCACACAAGAGCGAGACATGTCTTCTCGAGTGGCATGTATTTGCACTCGTACTCCAAGGACTTCTTACTAAGGTAGTAGATGGCTCTTTGTTCTTTTCCTACAGTTTGAGCTAGCATGGCGCCCATGGCCGTTTCAGTTACCTGAGATATAAACCAAGAGGTTGATCTCATTGAGGTGGCATGAGCACTGGCGGTTTGGCTAGTATTTCCTTGATTCAATCGAAAGCCTTCTGAAGTCATCATCCCACATGGTGTGATCTGTTTTCTTTAACTTCTTGAATATGGGTTCGCAGATCATGGTGAGTTTCGATATGAATCGACTTATGTATTGTACCTTGCCCAGGAATCCCCTAACTTCTTTCTCTGTTTGAGGTTGCGGCATTTCGATTAGAGCTTTGATCTTTGAAGGATATATTTCTATACCTCGTTGGCTAACTACGTATCCCAGGAGTTTGCCAGATGTCACTCCGAATGCGCATTTCTGAGGATTGAGCCTCATGTTGTACTTCCGTAGCCTTGAGAAGAATTTGCGAAGGTTCGCAATATGTCCCTCTCTTTCGTTGGACTTGACAATCATGTCGTCTACGTATACCTCAACTTCTTTATGCATCATGTCATGTAAGAGTGTAGTTGCGGTGCGTTGGTATGTAGCTCCGGCGTTGATTAACCCAAACGGCATGACCGTGTAGCAGTAGGTTCCCTATTGAGTGACAAAGGCGGTCTTATGCATGTCTTTTAAGGTCATCTTAATCTGGTTATATCCCGCGTATCCATCCATGAAGGATAGCAACGCGTGATCCGTCGTATTATCCACTAATATGTCGATATGTGGTAGAGGAAAGTCATCCTTAGGACTTGCTTTGTTTAAGTCTCTAAAGTCAACACAAACACGGATTCTCCCATCCTTTTTGGGTACGTGTACTATGTTAGCTACCCAGTCTGAGTACTCGGAAACTTTGATGAACCGGGCTTTGAATTGTTTATCGACTTGTTCTTTGATATTGAGAGCCCATTCTTTCCTCATTCGTCGAAGTTTCTGTTTCACGGGTTTGAAACCTGGTTTGATTAGGATTCTATGCTCTGCGATGTCCCTGTCGATCCCTGGCATATCCTTGTAGGACCAAGCAAAAACGTCTTTGAACTCGTGTAGGAGGTTTATGAAATTGGCCCTTTCGGTGGGGCTCAAGGTTGTCCCTATCCTAAGTTCTTGGGGTTCTAGTTCAGTTCCTACGTTGATGGGTTCAGAATTTTCTATCACTGGTCCCCCTTCTCCCTCTTGTAGTATTTCTTTGGCTATGTAGGGAGGTATTTCGATTGAGTCAGGGTCAGGGTCATTCTCATTATCATCGTAAACAGAATTGCATTCAAGATAACACGAAGAGTAAGCAGAACCTGATTTATTCATATTAAGATTTGAGAAAAGTTGAAACAAAGAAGCCATCTGATCTGTGGTCAGTGGCGGTAAAGGGACAGTGGTTGGGATATTTCCCGAACTACTGTTGCTATTTGACACTAAGCTTGGAGAAACGAGGGGAGTGGGAATGACGAGAGGAGGAGACTCTCTAGGAACTTCTCTAAACTCCGACTCTGACTCCGACTCTTGACTCTGACTCGAATTCTTCGTCTTCTGATTCTCCTTTGAACATCTCTCCTTCTCCAGTAGTGAGCTTGAAGAGTTTTCCTTGATTGTTCGTCCACTTGATCGATTTTCTCCATCCTTTCTGCTGATTGGTGTTAGTTTCTGTGATTAACGCGGTATGTTTGAAGTGATCGTCTTGAAGTATCATGGTAATGATCTCATCCTGCGCGGCTCTAACAAATCGATCTTCTGCAAAGAGTAGACTCACGACTTGTTCGTCTAGGCAAGGTGCTTGACGAGTCTTGACGGTAGGAACCGTTTATGGTGGAATGAAGTAGCAATCGTGAAAGATCTCAATTCCGGCTAGCTTCCTTTCGAGATAGTGCCAAGGTTCGGGAAATCCGTGAAAGAGTTCTTGACTTCCTTCCCTAACGAAGTATCCATTTAAGGTAGGGAGATAGGGTCGTATTTGGATTCCCACATTCTTACGGTTTTGAAATTGAGCGAGCATCTCGAGGACTTCCTCTTTTGTGGGTTTGTATCCTAGTCCAAAGGGTATTCTTTGTGAATTACCCTCTTTGTAGGGTGCAAAGGTGTTTCTTCGGATAGGATTCAAAGGCATTCCCGGGAAGTATCCCTAGGTTTTGAGTATGTGGTTGACCACTAAGTTAGAGTAGGGATTGAAGTATAATGGTGCCAACTCACTCTCTATGACATTTATGATATGGAAGCCACCAAGTTCATGTACCAGATCTATAAGGAATTGATTACTTGACTTCTTTTCGATTATTGCCTTGTTGGGCGACGAAGTGATCGTTACCACCTTACCATTTAGTGGGATTTTGATTTTCTGGTGGAGTGTGGATGTTACCGCTTTGGAAGCGTGAATCTAGGGTCTTCCCGGAAGTATGTTAAAGGATGCCTCTATGTCCACTATTTGGAAGTTGACCTTTCGCTCAATCGGCCCTGTGGCTATGGTTAGGTCAACAAGTCCTACCACCTTTCGTCATGTACCATCATATGCGCGAACACCTTGGTTGGTAGGGGTCCAATCCGATTCTTTCATGCCCAATTTGTATGCCGTTTTCAAGGGTATGACATTGACTGCGGAGCCATCATCTACCAAAGTCATTGGCACATTCTTCTTTAAGCAAATGACGGTGATATAAAGAGCCAAGTTATGACTAGCACCGAAAGGTGGCAAATCCTCATCCGAGAAAGTAATAGGATTACTTAGCTTTGGTGATTCTTGGAAGACCAAGTTGACCACGTCGTCGGGTGTGGAGTTATGTGCCATATTTAGTTTGGCCAAAGCTTGCAGTAAAGCTTGGCGATGTGGGAATGAGCTTGACACTAGTTGCCAGACTGAAAGAACAGCCTTTGTCTTCTGTAGTTGCTTTAGCAAATGGTCGGTAGAGCTTTCTTTGTTATCATTTGGTATGACTACATTGGTTGGACCGTTTGCTATGGGACCATTTTGAGAGGTGTTTTGGTATGGGCGCCCTGAACGAGTGAGGTGATCTACATCTTGATCTTCACAATTTTGGACTATTTCTTCACTAACTTTGACTAAGTAGTGTTCAGTGAGATACTCGTCTTCATCATCATCGGCCCATATTCCGTTGACAGTAGCAAGCTCTCTCATTCTCATGATTTCAGCCTCTAAATGGATAATTTGGTTGAGTAGCTCATCAACCATGGCTACTACTTCTTGCATTGTGGTGTTTTGAGAGAAGACTAATGGTGCACGTTTTTTAGGTGTGGCATCAGGACCACGTAAGGTTGCCACTGCACTCTCTAGTTCCACGACTTGCCTATCCACACTTTTTGCCCATGCGATGAAATCAGTGATGGTTGGAGAAATGGTGGAGTAGTTCCCTTCATTTTCTATTGCATGAACTTCATTTTCGACTGGAGAAATGAGATGTGAACAATCTATGGTAGATTCTTCACTTGTGATCATCAGAACTCCAAGAGGATTCTGAGTGTTGTTAGACTTACCTCTAGGTGGTATTGGTAGGCGACCATCTTCAATCATATCTTGGAGTACATTTTTCAGTTTGTAGCATTTCTCTGTATCATGTCCCTTACCTCTATGGTATTCGCAGTACGAATTCCCATCCCAGAATTTGGATTTCTTTTCTGGTTCGGGTGTAGGGCCTATGGGTTGAAGTTTACCTAGTTTCATCAACCTTTTCAGAGCGTTGGAATATGTGTCCCCTAGATTTCTGAATTTCCTTGGAGGGGTACTCTTCTTAGATGGCTTGAGGAGGTTAACTTCATCAGTCTTGCTAGTGGAGCCGTAAGAACAACTCATTGAGCCTTGATATCCACGACCTATCATTTTGGACAAGAGCCCTTTACGGATGTCATCTTCGATCCTTGTCCCTAGTACGGTCAAATCTTTGAAGGTCTTGATATTTTGATACCTCAAATGATTTGCATAGATGGGCTTTAGGTTGTCCACGAATTTCCCTACGAGGGTAGCTTCATCTGGACGTTCAAAAAGTTGAGTACTAGTCTTCCTCCACCGACTTAGGAAGTCGGTGAAACCTTCCTTGTCATTTTGGGTAAGAACCTCTAAAGTGCGCATGTTGACTTGGATTTCAGCATTATCCGCATACTGTTTAGCGAACTCGATTGCGGCATCGTCCCAAGTAGCGATTTTCTTGTGTTCTAGCGAATAGAACCATTGTTTTAGGATGGTGTCAAGAGATGAAGGAAAGATCCTTAAGAACATCTCGGGTTTAATGCCTTTGATAGACATGTAATCCTTAAAGGCACGGATATGGTTCAAAGGGTTTTCTTGCCCCTTGAATTTCGGGATATCCGTCATGTTGAAGTTGGTTGGCAACTTGGAACTCACAGCCTCATATTTGCAATTGTTCTCCCTATAAATGTCATCCCCTTTGAGATACATCAATTGTTCCTCCAAGTATTGGAGTCGTTTCTCGGCTGCAGTCATACCTATGGGAGGGTTTTCGTCACTGAAGTTGTTCGCGATGTCATCGGCTATTTCACTTTCTCGAGGAGGCATCCTCATTTCTACGGCATATATTCGGCCCTCAATGGTGTCAAGGCGATCATACACTTGGTCTTGAGTAACATGGAGACGAGCTAGCGCGGCTAGGATTTGATCATTACCATTCTGGAGTTGGTTGAAGTTCGCGTCGCTTGTTTCAGGCATCTTGGAAACTGAATAAGAGATCGACAACGAATCAAAACACGATCGACCATTCTAGCACACTTACTTGAAAAGAAATGTTTTGACTTGTGAAGTGGGAGTGTGCCACTTATGTCAGTGAGTTTTGAGGAAATGACAAAGTTTGAAAAATGTTGGTCCTAGTCAACTTTAGTGTAGTTGTAGGAGTGGACTCGAAGTGAGGTTTTGAAATGGGTTTTGAGGCCCAAATTTTGACTCGACAATTGGACAAAGTTTCGACTTGTTTTGTGCTAATATTAGGCCTATATTTCGAAATTTTACATTTTGAAGAAGGATTTTGATTTTACAAAAATCGTCATGGTTTTGTTTAGAAAATGGTGATCACGTATGGTACAAACAATATACAAGCATTATAAGGGATGCTGAGTGCACTTAGAAGGGTTTTGGTTTAAAGGGTGGGTTGCCATACCGAACAATCAAACCCGAAGTATGTGGAGAGGCTCGTACCAAACAAGAGTAAGGCCGATTCCTAGTCCATTTCCTCAAGTAGTGAAAGTCCTTGATACAAACAAGAGTAAGTACCATGGTATGGATGACGTTAATCGCTATCCATCCTTAGGCCCAAATAAGAATTAGGACCGTTTAGACTGGACGATTGGTCGATTGGGTTGGGTTGGGTCTAGGAAGGCCGAATGAAACGATTTAGGAAGACCGAGTTATGAAAACTAACAATTGTTTTGTACAAACTATTCCCTAACCTTATTAAAGTTTCACCCTTTTGGCTACACGTAAGTGTATTATCCCCAGCGGAGTTGCCAAACTGTGGACATGGGCCACGGGGGCGCTTGGGAAACAAGCGTTTGTATTTGTGGAGTCGCCACCAATTTATTGTGGAAAATTGGAAACCGTTCGAATACCTCGTGCCATGTCAAGACACAAAGTAGTGACATGAACACCAAGAACTCGTTACCCTTAGCATTCTATGTCTAGAATGACTCTCGTGGATGCCAATGAACACGGATGTTCATAGAGATCTGGAGTAAGGGGTGAGGGTACGTATTAGGAGGCTCTTTTGATCGAACACCTAATCCCGCCCGCCTCGATAGCGGCCTCTACTAATGATTAGGAAAGTTGTCTATACTCGATATATTGTCAATTATATGCATGCAATGCAACATCCATAGATTAATCCTAACATGTGAGAATTAGACTAAGTCGGTGAACACGTAATTTAGCATACAATTAATGTCAAAGTCGGGATTTAAGTTCAATTACATGTGAAGGCATACAAGGAAATATAATAAAGAAAATTACAATAATAATACAATAAATAAAATTACAATAACTACATTGGGTTAATTGATTTATGTCGAAAATACTTCTAAAATGGATAACTTGACAAAAGAAATAAATAAACAAATTAACGAACAGGAATTAGGGTGATAATACGATTAGTAATTAATTAATACGTAAGCTAAAACTAGGTCAAATCAAAACGGGAGTTCAGAGACCGAAATCAACCAGGAACAGGCGCAGCAGTTGCTGCGTCTGTTCCTTGGCTCAGTTCTGGCTGTGAAGCCGGAATTGCAAATCGTTAATGTTCGTTGGTAATTTTAAGGCTTGATTATGCTATTTGACTCGGGTGAAAGTGATTAGCAAATTATTTACATGTGAATAAGGGTCATGAAAACAATAAACATGGACAAAACTAATTAGAATGAACTAATTACAAAATTTAATGGATTAATTAACAAATTAATGAATTAACTAATTAATTAGGTTAAACAGGTTATTAATGACGAATTAATGATGGATATGATGAACAAAAGGTGGGAATATATCAATGACTAATTCCGGAGACTCAATCTGGATGAATCGAACCTCCCAAAAATCGAATTTGATTTTAATGACGAAAACCCGCAAATATTAGTTATAAGGGATTTAAGTCGGGAATTAAAAGATGAATTAAGTACTATAAACGATGAACATATTACATGTTAGTATTATTATGCTTAAATCGTCATATGAACAATGAACAATTGAAGAAAGAAATAAAACAATCGAATCATCAAAGGACGAAGGAAGAAGACAGGAAGCAGGAACTGCGGCAGCTTCACGAAGTGGCGCAGCAGATGCTGCGTCCCTTCGAAGAGACGCAGCAGTTGCTGCATCCTTTCTCGACGGTCATCTTCTGGTAATTCGTAAAAAAAGGATTTAAAGCATGGTTTTATAAATCGGTTTTAGAAATACTTTCGACATAAACCTTACATTATGATTACAATAAATAACAATAATAAAATAGGAATTTACACCCTCAGACATACATGATTGACGAAACAAGATGAACTAAGTATACGTTTTAGTGATGCTCGACTCGAATGTAGACGAAAGTGCCCTCGTAAGAGGAAATTAAACTGATTGATTAAAGTTGATTATGGTGGAGTTGGTCAAATTGGCCAGTCATGCAAAACGAGGCTGGTACTCAAAAAGATCCGAGCTTACGTGGTCGAAAGTTCAAGCACGTAGACGCCAAAAAGTAAGAACGTGGTCTAGAATGCAAAGGGAGAAGAGATGGGCGGACACTCGCGTGAGAAATATGTGAGACCGAAGGTCTCTATTTATACTAATAACAAGGAGGAAGTAGGGTTTTCGGAGAAACTTTGGAAGTGAATCAAGAAAAGATATGAAAAGATATGAAAAATACGCAGAAAAGGACTTGGGAAGTAGCGCAGCAGGCACTGCGTCTCTTGGAAGAGGCGCATCACCTGCTGCGTCCTTTCCCCAGTGGTTTCCTCCTGCGGAAGAAAGATTTTCGTGTTTAAGTTATGGAATAACGGATTTATCTTGTTTTCCTTAATATTTTGTGTGAATATTATGGGAAATTGTTTGCCAAAGATTAAAAGATTTATTAAATATGGAATAGAAATATCCGGAACATTCCAGAACATTCTGACTCGGTTTTAGAAAATGAAGACGGTTATATGACCCGGACTCCAAATGTACTCTAATTACTGCCAAAACGACCGTATCGACACGTAAATGACAATTAAGAGGTAGACACAAGTGTTTGAGCGATCACTTGACGATAAACTTACGAACTGTCACAAATAGTTCTGCGTACCAAACATGCGGCCCAATCATCACCGGGTGGTTTGCGGGAGGTGCAGAAATGAGGTATCCACAGTATTTGAATAAAATCTTTTCCTTAACTCGATTTTTCGGTTTAGATATTGACTCCGCGGTTTTCAATATCAAAGTTTTTAAAACATCGCTTTTTCCGCTGCAAAGTTTACATCTTCTTTTCGTCGAAATACGGGGGTGTCACAACGATGACCTTCCAAAATAACACTACTGGTACCTTCACTTATTATACGACAAATATTAGCATGAAAAACAATTTTATTGCCTTTATCGCATAATTAAGAAATATTAAGCAAGTTATGCTTAAGACCTTGAACCAATTAAACATTATCTATAGAATTAGAAGAAGAAACACCTACTTAACCAATACCGATTACCTTACCCTTTTTATTATCACCAAAGGTAACTTTACCTCCTTCAAAAGCCTCAAGTGAAAGAAACTGACTAATATCACATGTCATATGTCTGGAGCAACCATTGTCGATGTACCACTGATTACTTTCTTTCAATATAACCTTCAAGAAAATTAGATTCGATTTTTAGATACCCAAGCCAAGTTGAGTCCTTTAACGTTAGTTACCCTAAAAACCTCATCTTTTGTAATCCAAATTTGTATAACAATTTTCCTCTTGATGGGTGTATCGAATCGGCTTGTACTAGTGTTTCTAGGTTTGGTTTGTTTAACATTAAGCCTAGTAGATTGACTTGATTTAGCACTAGAAATATTAGTTTGAGTTTTCTTCAAATTAGTACGGTTTATTGGAGGCTTAAATCCACCGTCATAATTGCATCTAAACTTATTATTTCTAATCTCTTCATGTTATTTCTCTTGTACCAAGTCCTCTTCATTAAGTACGGATTCTATGACAAACTGAATCCCTTCATTTAGATCAACTTAACGCTTGACACATAAATTTAGGATATGGCCAGTTTTACCGCAGTAAGTACATATTAAATACTAGGGTAAACCCACATACTTCCCTTTCCTAAAATCATGATCAGAAGAGTTAGATTTACATTTTTCATGGTCTCTACGACAGTAGCACTCATGTCCTAATCCCGTTTTCATATTATTATCTGATTGCTCAGACAAGAAATTAAGAACTTTAGTGCTACCTTCCCATTTATCGTAAACCATTATAGCATGTCTAAGTAAATCTTACAAAGACTCTATTTCTTGTTTACATTCTTTAGGGTCATATTCTGACTCTCTAGAGATATTATTCTATAAGAGATTCTTGGGAAAGCCTATAAATCTATTGTTTAATATATTGACTTCAACATAATGTTGTTTCTTGATATTAATCAATTCAAATTTCAAATCTTTCAATTATTGCGTGAGAAAATAGTTTTTCTCCTTTAGTTCTAAAGTTACAGCTTCATGAGCTATAACTTCAGATTTTAGAAGGTCGTTTCTCTCTTTTAGATCTGAAGTTATAGGTCATTCGTTATAACCTTTGATCCTAGAAAATCATTCTTCTCTTTTAGTTATGAAGTTATAACATCATGAGCTATAACCATAGATTTTAAAATAGCTTTTTGAGATTGAAGTAATTCTAAGGTTATACCTGAATCAATTCTAACCTTAGAATTCAACTTCTTAAACATTGATTTTAAAACTTTATTTTTTTTAGTAATATCAAGAATTTTTTCTTTCAAATCAGTTAATTCAAGATTTAGTTCATGACATGATCCAGAGTTTTCTCAAAATATTCAATGAGTGAATTTTTTGACAATTTCTTGATTTGTTTCTTAAGACGAATTAAACATACCTCGTTGTCTACTTCTTCATAATTAGATTTTCTGTCCTAATTTTATAAAATATAACGGGTATATGGCAAAATCGGTAGATGCTACGGACTTAATTAACATTTTAGCATGCTTGTGTCCTTTGTCATCTTTACTATCAAAGAATAGATCAAGGATAAGATTGCTAAAGCATACATTTGATACACAATAGTTGCTACTAATGTCTAGGCAAGTGAACAAAAGAGTCAAATTCCTAAACTAGCAATAGATTAGAGATAAGACAAACCAGGTGATCAAACTAGTAAGAACTATCAATAATCATAATAATGAATTGAGGATAGAAATCAATATTCAAGAGATAAAAATATAGAGTAAAGAGTCTTATAAAATACTAATTCATTTGTTTCAATTGTTTGACCCAAGATGAGGAACTTAGTCTTTCATACAAAAGTAGTCACTAAAATAAACTAGAAATTGGAAATTAATTTGTGTTTCTAATGATTTAAAAGTAGAAGAATTATATTGAAGATGATCAACAACATCTCCTTATATAGGTCTTTAAAGAGTATCTCCGTAAAGCCTCATAAAGTATGAGCATAATTGCTGAAATAAAAGAGAAATAGAAGAGTGGTCGGAATCCAATGTTGGGCCCCTCCAAGCGACTAGAAGATCAGGTGATTTTGCTGCTCTAAGCGGCATTTTTTCCGCTCCAAGCGGCTTTTTCTTGTGTCGTTTCCTCTTCTTCACTTCTTTCCGTGCTTTGACTTTGATGTTTTGGGCCTTGACTTATCTTTCATCCACAAGCATTTCACTCTTATTAGCCCATTAGTTGGCATGTTTTTGGTCCAAGACATAAGTCTAAAAATGTCCAAGTCACTTCTCAAACTCTTAACGCGATCCTCGATCACGACACCTACACATTAAAGCGAAATTGCGTAGAAGCACATCCAAACAACGCAGCTACTACCAAAATGCATCAGTGAGCTAAAATAATAATTAATGACATTAATCGGGGCTAAAATAACTAAGAATTGGGTTGGTAAAGACGATATAAAACCATCGTATCAGACCTTTAGTTCTATAGTTACAGCATCATGAGCTATAACCTCAGATTTTAGAAGGTCATTTTTCTCTTTTAAATATAAAGTTATAACATCATTAGCTATAACCTTAGAATCTAGAAAATCATTCTTCTCTTTTAGTTATGAAGTTATAACATAATGAGCTATAACCATTGATTTTAAAATAGCTTTTTGAGATTGAACTGATTCTAAGGTTATAGCTGAATCAGCTATAACCTTAGAATTCAGCTTATTAACCTCTGATTTTAAAACTTGATTTTTTCAGGAATATCAAGAATTTGTTCTTTCAAATCAGTTAATTCTAGATTTTTTTCATGACATGATCAAGAGTTTTCTCAAAATATTGAATGAGTGAATTTTCTGACAATTTCTTGATTTGGTTTTTAAGACGAAATAAACATACCTCGTCGTCTACTTCTTCAGAATTAGATTTTCTCATAAGACACATGTTAGCATGCTTGTGTCCTTTGTCATCTTTACTATCATAGAATAGATCAAGGCTAAGATTTCTCAAGCATATATTTGATGCACAATAGTTGTTACTAATGTCTAGGCAAGTGAACAAAAGAGTCAAATTCCTAAACTAGCAATAGATTAGAGATAAGACAAACCAGGTGATCAAACTAGTAAGAACTAACAATAATCATAATAATGAATTGAGAATAGAAATCAATATTGAAGAGATAAAATATAGAGTAAAGAGTCTTACAAAATACTAATTCATTTGCTTCAATTGTTTGACCCAAGATGGGAACTTAGTCTTCCACACAAATGTAGTCACTAAAAAAAACTAGAAATTGGAAATTAATTTGTTTTTCTAATGATTTAAAAATAGAAGAAGTATATTGAAGATGATCAACACCATCTTCTTATATAGGTCTTTAAAGATTATCTCTATAAAGCCTCATAAAGTATGAGCATAATGGCCGAAATAAAAGAGAAGTAGAAGAGTGGTCCGAATCCAATGCTGATCCCCTCCAAGCGGCTAGAAGATGATGAGATTTTGCCGCTCTAAGCAGCATTTTTTCCGATCCAAGCGGCTTTTTCTTGTGTCGCTTTCTCTTCATCAGTTGTTTCCGTGCTTTGACTTTGATGTTTTGGGCCTTGACTTATCTTTACTCCACAAGCATTTGACTCTTATTAGCCCATTAGTTGGCATGTTTTTGCTCCAAAACATAAGTATAAAAATGTCCAAGTCACTTCTTAAACTCATAACGCGATCCTCGCTCACGACAACTTCACATTAAAGCGAAATTGCGTTGAAGCACATCCAAACAACGCAACTATAACCAAAATGCATCAGTGAGCTAAAATAATAACTAATAACATAAATCGGGGCTAACGTAACTAAGAATTGGGTTGGTAAAGACGGTATAAAACCGTCGTATCAAACCTGAACATAATGTTGTTTCTTGATATTAATCAATTCGAACTTCAAATCTTTCAATTGATGTTTGAGAAAATCAGTTTCTTCTTTAATTTCTACAGTTACAGCTTTATGAGCTATAACCTCAGATTTAGAAGGTCGCTTTTTCTCTTTTAGATCTGAAGTTATAACATCATTAGCTATAACCTTAGATTCTAGAAAATCAGTCTTCTCTTTTAGTTATGAAGTTATAACATCATGAGCTATAACTGATTCTAAGGTTATAACTGAATCAGCTGTAACCTTAGAATTCAGCTTCTTAACCTTTGATTTTAAAACTTGATTTTTTCAGCAATATCATCAATTTATTCTTTTAAATTAGTTAATTCAAGATTTTGTTCATGACATGATCAAGAGTTTTCTCAAAATATTCAATGAGTGAATTTTTTGACAATTTTTTGATTTGTTTCTTAAGACGAATTTAACATACCTCGTTGTATACTTCTTCAGAACAATATTTTATCATAAGACACATCTCAGCATACTTGTATCCTTTTTCATCTTTACTATCGGAAAATAGATCAAGGCAAAGATTGCTCAAGCATACTGTAACACCTCCATATACCAATGTGCCTTACCAAGGACCACCCTAGCATATAACGGTGCTACCATCTTGGTTGCCCGAGGTAAGTATATCAATAGTGACCATCGAAGAACAATTATTAAAGTATAATGTTAACTTAGTACATCGTCTCAAAACTGTAAACCAAAGTATAAAGATTGTAAAACAAAGTATCTAAAACTCGTGACAGCGGAAGCTAAGACTCTAAGTGATGACATCCCATCCTCGTCCCCGGAGCTAATATGAAATCATCACCTATCACAATCTGCTCACCATCTCCGAATGGATCACCAGAGTTTTAGAAAACATAAACGGGGTCAGTTCACTGAATAATCAAGATAAGAAAAGTACAAAGACAACCAATACAATCAAAATGTATAGCCGTTCTCAAAACACCATTAGTATCTAGTAACCGACTACACACATAAGTGTGTAGCCCAGCCAGATTATCCATCGCAACAGGTAATCGTCACCGCCAGTGGGGGTCCGCAGCCTTGCCCACCTAAGCCCCGCTCATCGCAACTAGCAATAACCCATGTCCATTAATGTACACATCCTCCTTGTGACGGGAACCACAAGGGGCGAATCAAGGGCATGAAGCCATTCCCGATGATGACTCCACTTAGTCGAGGACGCACCTCACAAATATAGACAAACAACAACTAATCCAACAACAAAGAAAGGCAATTCCAATAATAATACCAATCATGACAATACCAAAATCAAATCTTCTTAAATCAATTAATCAAGAAACTGAGTAGGAAAACCCTACCTTATCACGATTCCGAAATCACAAGCAAAGCGGAAGCTAGAACTGATCCTCTACAAATCTTTCACCTAACAATAATCACAACAATTCTAATCACAATCATACCAATCCACCTTTTCCCAAATCTAACCATTAGGGCAAAATCCTAAAAGATAAATCTAATCAATTGACGAAGTATTAGTGAATTACCGATGAAATTGATATGAAAGAGACGAATGAAAGACTCATGAACGATCAATTGCCATGACAATGATTAGGGCGATTAGAGAGAGAGAGAGAGAGATGAACGTCGTTAGGTTTTGGTAAAATGATTTGTAAACTATTAAAACGTAATTTATAATTCTCTAATCACCTTAATCAAAACCGCGGAAATTAATCCTGTCAGACCGGTTACTCGGTCGAGTACCTAGGGTACTCGGTCGACTACCTGGGGTACTCGGTCGAGTACCTGGGGTACTCGGTCGAGTACGCCTTACTCGGCCGATGATGTGACTCATATTTACGCACATTTAGTCCCCTAACTAGCCTAGTTCCTATGCTTTTTAGTGTATATTAGGGTCATTTCTTGTCTTTAGCTTCCTATTATGTATATTCTATGAGGTTTGGTGTCCCTTGTAGAAGAGGAGGACTAACCTTGCCCAAACGGAGTGAAACAGAGCTAAATTGATTACATCCAATGACCAAGCATCAAAGAGGAGACCAAGGCTAAAGGCTTTAGTTCACTAAATCAAGTTTTAGGGTAATGAAGGACAATCCCCATGACCCAAGAATCAATCCCCACAAGTTCTTGAGTAAGGATGACGAGAAGGGAGCCATTACAAGAGGAAATTGCTTGGAACCAAACCAAGAGTTGCTTCTTTGGCTCTGAAACTATGATAAATGAAACTGCATCGAAAAATGAAGTGGTATAGGCTTTTGACTCACTCCAATTGGAATTCGGATGAGGAAATGACGTCCGTTTCACAATCCGAGCTCAAATAGACAAGCTGACCGTCAGGACGGGCGTCCCAAGCTCAGGACAGGCGTCCCCAAACTCATGATGGGTGTCCCAAGCTCAGGACAGGCATCCCCAAGCTCAGGACGGGCATCCCTAAGCTCAGGACGAGAGTCCCTAAGCTAGGACGAGCGAATTGTTTGGCAGGAATATTGTCTTCGCAATGGGAAGTCGTGCGATTCCTCCCAGGACTTGCAAAGCGCTCAATTTAATTAAAGGGTCTAACTGTCATTTAAACACTTAGTTACCTAATTCTTCTACTACTATATATATTCCATTTGTAATAATCAAGTGAGTATGCTTCCTTACTTTAGATTAAGCTCTCATTAGGAGTAGATTAGAATAGATTAGCATTTAATATTTCCTCAAATTACACATTAATCTTTCCTTAATTATTGTTCAAGCATTCTTAGATCATATTGGGTAATTGAAGATTATCGGGTTATTATTGGAGAATTGACAACTCTTCATCAATCAATCAAGTTCTCTTCTATTATTCTTTCCTTTCCATTTGTTCATCTTAAGATTGGTATAATTCTTTCACTCTTTATTTGTTTATTGTTTATTATTTCACTTTTTCATCATGTTTATATTTGTTAAGATGATTGACACCATTGTTAACATGTTTTGCATGATAATGAGTGAGTAGTTTCCTAACTAGGGATTAGTGGGGGATTATGGGAGTTAATCATGGGGAAGATTTATGGTTAATGAGTTCATATGAATGCTTGCTTATTATTTCTCCAACTTATGCACATGTCATGTTTGATGAATTGCTTGATTTACAACCTAGCTTGATTCTCTCATCCTTTCAACAAGACTTGTAAGACATAAACCAACTCAAGGCCTGTTAGACCATGCATATACTTGATTAGGAAGAATTAAGTCGATTGTAGGTGTTGTAAAGTCTTGACCGACTCGGCTCCGGGACCCAAAACTTTTTAGGACTCATTTATGTTATCTCACCATGAATAGGGAAAACCAAGTCGACTTGTAGGTGTTATAAAGTCTTAACCGACTCGGCTCCGAGACCTAAGTTTCCCTAAGAATTGTAAGATATACACTAACTTGATTCCAACAATAATAATTACTTGCATCTATGAAACTTGTTTGTTTGATCTCAACATGATTCCCCAGTATTGTTTATCATTTGATCACATCCTTGTTTTTATTGCTTGTTTTGCTTTTCATTTCTTTCATTAGTTTAGAATCTTCATTTCAAACCAATTTTGACACCCTAGTGCAACTGCAATTAGATTGAACAATTTGAGTACCCCCGTCCTTTGGGTTCGACCCCGACTTGCTTACTATGATAGTAGTTGAGTATAAATGTGTTTGAGAGCGTAGAACGACACGTTCATCAGCCGTGTATCACACGCCTCGGCCGAGTGTTCCTGGGCAGTAGCCTGACCAGAAAACACACGACACCTTACTCGCCCAAGTTAATCCTATTCGGCCGAGTAAACAAGACTCAGAAAACCGTGGTATTACACATACATTTGATGCACAATAGTTTTTACTAATGTCTAGGCAAGTGAACAAAAGAGTCAAATTTCTAAACTAGCAATAGATTAGAGATAAGACAAACCAGGTGATCAAACTAGTAAGAACTATCAATAATCATAATAATGAATTGAGAATAGAAATCAGTGTTCAAGAGATAAAAATATAGAGTAAAGCGTCTTACAAAATACTAATTCATTTGCTTCAATTGTTTGACCCAAGATGAGAACTTAGTCTTCCATACAAAAGTAGTCACTAAAATAAACTAGAAATTGGAAATTAATTTGTGTTTCTAATGATTTAAAAATAGAAGAAGTATATTGAAGATGATCAACAACATCTCCTTATATAAGTCTTTAAAGAACATCTCCATAAAGCCTCATAAAGTATGAGCATAATTGCCGAAATAAAAGAGAAGTAGAAGAGTGGTCGGAATTCAATGCTGAGCCCCTCCAAGCGGCCAGAAGATCATGAGAGTTTCCTGCTCTAAGCGGCATTTTTTTCATTCCAAGCGGCTTTTTCTTGTGTCGCTTTCTCTTCTTCACTTGTTTCCGAGCTTTGACTTTGATGTTTAGGGCCACTACTACAAATAAACACTTAGGCCACGGCTAAATTCGTGGCGCAAGAGCTAAATTTCCGTGGCTAAATCATTTTGCCACGGGAATACCTTTCGTGACGCAAGTGGCCGTGGCAAAGAGATATACACGGAAGAAACAAGAACGTGGCTATTATTGAGTTTTTGGCCACAGATTCTCTCGTGGCTAATAATTCCCGTGGCCAAAAACAATTTCCCGTGGCGAAAAAATAATTCCCGTGGCAAACAATCTTTATGAAAAATAAATAAATAAATATTAAAATAATTTTTTTCGACAATGGATATTTTATCATATATGGAACAGTAACAATCTAGGTACTTGTTTCGTTAGTTTACTCGATTTAGTTGAACGTTATTTGGTTTTACCAGTCATGCATTCGTGCGTACCAGAGTGGCTTCCCAGGAGGTCACCCATCCCAACACAACTCTCACCTGAGCACGCTTAATCGTAGAGTTTTTTTGATTTGCTACCGAAATTAAAAGTTAACTTTGTTGATATAATTAGCACTTTGAATCCTTTTAAGTTTTTTTTTTCAAATTTAACTTTATTACTATTTAATTATAAATCATGTTACATAATTTACAAATTTTTGCTTGAAAAACATTATTTTTGCCAAAACAATCAAATTTTTGATGTTAACCTCCTGACTAATGATTTTGACATCATTTTTTTTTGCCGAAGACCGCAAAACAATTTTCTCAAAAAAGTAAACTTAAATACTTAATCAAGTTTTCCTAACATTTTTTTATTCCTTTACTTTATCAACATTCTTATTTTCAATTCTTTTGTACTCATTTTTAGCATATTTTTCAACGCAAATTCAAATGTATGACCGTCGTACCTATGATATGAAAAATGTGACCATTTTTTGGTAAAATAATGACCATTTTTTTTATAACTAAAGGACTTTTTTCCCTAAAGTGGTCATTATTAACCAAAAAGTAATCACTTTTTACCCAAAAAACACGAAAAAGACTGTCGCACAACAAAATCGCTAATTTTTCTAAACTGATTTCTCTTTGTTAAAATATATCGTTTCTTTTCTAAAATTTTTCATATTATTTGTACTAGGGCTTAGCAGCGAAACAAGACCGGGCCGAAAATAAAAATTTAGTGAACCGAAAACCGGACCTGAATCTTTCGGTCTTGGACCGGACCAAATCTGAAATATTTGGTCCGATCCGGTATTGGACCGAATTGGACTTAAAACTAGATTTTTCACTATTTCGTATACGATAATTAGATTTTAATTCCGCTAAATAAAATGCAGTTAAATAATTAAACGACACTTTTTATGAAAACCATAGACAATACTAATTTATAATGTCTTTAAATGCAGTTAAATAATTAGTCTTTAAAAACATGAAATTTGGTCCATTCAGTCCGCACCTAAATTAACCGGTCGTGGACCGGACCAGACTTAAGAAAAAACTTGAAAAAATGAGGACCGAGGACCGAACCAATATAATTCGGACCGAGTTTGGTCCAGACCAAGCGGTCATGTCCGGTCCATTTTTCCGGCCTGGACCAAAATTTGCTTACCCCTAATTTGCACATGTGACTTTAAATTATTTTAATTTTATAATCTAATTGTCGTTTCTTTTCTACTCCTAAAAATATTTTCCCAAATTTTTTTCTCACCAAGTTAAATTTTACATCATTCAAATTTTCATATAAATATTTTACAAATAAAGTTGTAAATCAAATTTTGAATGAAAAAGTTTGACAATATATTAAGTTTAGATTTCTCTAAGACAGATGATAAATAACTTATTTATTTAATTTGATATGCTATGTCTTTAAATGTGATACGATCATTTAAGATTGTTATTTAAAAATATATATTTTGATTAAAAAAGTAAAAAAGATTAAATTCATGACTTTAATAAACAGAATTATATATTAAAATAAATTTCTTAAATTATCAATGTTTTGAAAAACCTACAAAATATAATTGTGATTTGTAAAAAAATCAAAAAAATTAGACGATAAATTTTTCTTTCCTTGCATATA
Source organism: Silene latifolia (assembly GCF_048544455.1). Taxonomy (NCBI): domain Eukaryota; kingdom Viridiplantae; phylum Streptophyta; class Magnoliopsida; order Caryophyllales; family Caryophyllaceae; genus Silene; species Silene latifolia. The sequence goes on along the minus strand of NC_133537.1, from coordinate 92,410,731 downwards.
AGTTTATAAAATTTTAGAATTTCTTATTAAATTAAATAAAAAAATATTAATTAAATTAAACAAAGTTTTTCCAAAATTTTATCTTTAAATATATTTTCATATTATTTATACTTGAATAAATTTCATTCAGATTTTGTAATTTTTTTAAGCAAGCAATTTTAAGGTTTGCGTTAACATGAAAATATCTTAACTTAAGTCGGAAAAGATAATCGCCACAGGTGTTTAATAGTTCGTGGCTAAAAAAATATTTGTCACGGAACACTTTGTCGCTAAATAAAATTTCGCCACGGGAGTGACATAGTTCGTGGCTAAAATGATTATTTGCCATGGTTGTAGCCTAATTTGTGTCGCACGTGACTTTTTGCCACGAGAATAGTTATCCCGTGGCTTAAATTTTTTCCAAAATAATGAATAAATTTTCCCCTGGCTAAGCAGAATTTATCTACGAATTAGTTGACATGTGTTTGGTCCAAGACATAAGTCTAAAAATGTCCAAGTCACTTCTCAAACTCATAACGCGATCCTCGATCACGGCACCTACACATTAAAGCGAAATTGCGTAGAAACACATCCAAACAACGCAACTACTACCAAAATGCATCAGTGAGCTAAAATAATAATTAATAACATAAATCGGGGCTAAAGTAAATTCATATTTTGTAATTTTTTTAAGCAAGCAATTTTAAGGATTGCCTTAACATGAAAATATCTTAACTTAAGTCGGAAAAGATACTCGCCACAGGTGTTTAATAGTTCGTGGCTAAAAAATATTTGTCACGGAACACTTCGTGGCTAAATAAAATTTTGCCACGGGAGTGACATAGTTCGTGGCTAAAATGATTATTTGCCACGGTTGTAGCCTAATTCGTGTCGCACGTGACTTTTTGCCACGAGAATAGTTATCCCGTGGCTTAAAATTTTTCCAAAATAATGAATACATTTTTCCCCTGGCTAAGCAGAATTTAGCCACGAATTAGTTGACATGTGTTTGGTCCAAGACATAAGTCTAAAAATGTCCAAGTCACTTCTCAAACTCATAACACGATCCTCGATCACGGCACCTACACATTAAAGCGAAATTGCGTAGAAACACATCCAAACAACGCAACTACTACCAAAATGCATCAGTGAGCTAAAATAATAATTAATAACATAAATCGAGGCTAAAGTAACTATGAATTGGGTTGGTAAAGACGGTATAAAACTGTCGTATCACACCTCAACATAATGTTGTTTCTTGATATTAATCAATTCGAACTTCATATCTTTCAATTGATGTGTTAGAAAATCAGTTTTCTCCTTTAGTTCTATAGTTATTGCTTCATGAGCTATAACCTCAGATTTTAGAAGGTCATTTTTCCCCTTTAGATCTGAAGTTATAACATTATTATCTATAACCTTAGACTCTAGAAAATCATTCTTCTCTTTAGTTTTGAAGTTATAACATCATGAGCTATAACCATAGATTTTAAAATAACCTTTTGAGATTAAACTTATTCTAAGGTTATAGCTGAATCAACTCTAGCCTTAGAATTCAACTTCTTAACCATTGATTTTAAAACTTAATTTTTTCAGTAATACCAAGAATTTATTCTTTCAAATCAGTTAATTCAAGATTTTGTTCTTGACATGATCAATAGTATTCTCAAAATATTCAATGAGTGAATTTTTTGACAATTTTTTGATTTGTTTCTTAAGACGAATTAAACATACGTCGTCGTCTACTTCTTTAGAATCGGATTTTCTCATAAGACACATCCCAGCATGCTTGTGTCCTTTGTCATCTTTACTATCCGAGAATAGATCATGGCTAAGATTGCTCAAGCACTTAATTGCGACTTCACTACATCTGGATCTTCATCATCTTCTGAATCCAGTTCTCCCCAACAAGATGCCATTATGACTTGTTTATATCACTCTCTTGTTTTCTCTCTTTTAACCTTGTATTTTATTTCTTTCCAAGTGGGGCGATCTTTGATCATATGATCAGCTTCCCCACATTTAATACAACCTCTATTCGAAAATGATTGTTTCGAATCAATAGGCTTTTTATTGAATGTTTGTTTAGTTTGCTTGTTTCTGAAAAAGCTCAACCAAAAGATCTAGTATATCTGTAATACCCCCATATACTAAAGAGCCTTACCAAGGCCTACCTTAGCAAATGAAAGCATTACTATCTCGGTTACCCGAGGTAGTAAATATCATTAGACAATAAAAGAACAAATTAAATAACTTTAATAACTTATTTATAAAAAAACTGATTACAACTCGATACAAAACCAACTATCTAACGGCGGAAGAGTACAAACTAATCAAGCTACAGTCATCTGAGCTAAGTGAACATCGCGGTGACTCGCTCCCTCCAAGGATCCCAGCCAAAGCTCAGCATTCATCAAAACCTGATAAGACTACCTTCTCACCATTTGCCGACAATATTAAATGGATCACCGCAGACAAATAATAGAATAAAACCATAACACAAAACCACACAAGGTCAGTAACAGTTATACAACCAGGCACAAATACAACGATACAACCACAAACAATTCATACGATCAAACAAATACAACTCCATCAACTCCGATCCCCATAGTAACCAATGGCTCTCATCGCAATGAGTAGCCGAGTTCCCATCGCAATAGGTAACCCTCGCAAGCCAGTGGTAGACCGCATCCTTGCCACCTAAAGCCCCGCTTATCGTAACGAGTGAATCCAAATCATTAATGTGTACATCCCCTTTGCGACATGAGTCACAAGGAGCGAACAAGGGGGGGTGAAACAATCTCTCGACATTGCTCACAAAATCCATCTCATCCCCTCCAGCATCCAACATCACAATAATAAATCGACATAATCATATAAACACAATTCATCTCACAACCAATCAAACAACTGTACTAAGTAGGGAAACCCTACCTTTTTGCAATCCAAGCACACACAAGTAATCGCAATAGCTATCTTCCATGAAACCGTCACCTACAAATAATAATCACATACAATTACTACTACCCCTCAATAATCAATCTAGTGACCAATTTCCAATTCCCCAAAATCCCCTAAAATTAGGGTTAGGTCTAGTATAAACATAAGAATAGAGATCGAGACTTACAACAACAATTGACACGACATAAGGTGAAATCCGACAACAAAAGCTAGATCCTTGCTAGGTTGATGATTAGTGTGATTTGAAAGAGTTTAGAGAAATGTTTTAGGGTTAGAAATGATTAACGAAAACTGATTATGTGATTATATAACTCCTTAATCATTCAAATCAAACCATGCAAAACACGACCCCTGACCGGGCACTCGGCCGAGTACCAGAGGCACTCGACTGAGTACTCTCTACTCGACCGAGTGTCTTACCAACTCGGTCAAGTGACACCTAGGCTTAAGCCTGACAGAAACACACTAGCCACCTACTCGATCGAGTATAACCCACCCGGCCGAGTACCCAAGGTCAAGAAACGCGTATTATCAAAATATCCCATTTATTTTCATGTCTCAACTCAAAAGATCCACCCTCACTTTCAACTATCACATCAATTTGAGTCCCTCGATTAAAGTTGTAGTAAAGTCCAACCCAAAAACCTTGAGTCTTACCTAGATATGGGTAATCTACCATATATTTCTCAAGCCTTTCAAAGTAGTAATGAAGTAATACATGCTCTTGTTGGGAAAAATAGAAATACAATTTCTAAATTAAAAGATACAAGACCCTTAATTAAAACAATATTTACAAAAAAATATTTACACAAGCACACAAAATCGATTGCCTTCTCCGACAACGGCGCCAAATTTTGGGTAGGCTTATTCTGAGCCTCCAAATTCACAATTTATAATCCACTACTATCTCTAACAATAGAAAGGGTAAATAAGGTCGATCCCATAAGGGAGGTCTATGTTTAGCTTTGTGTTTATGTAAATAGTTCTAAGGTAACCAATTTGGGGGGTGTGCGGTTTTCAGTCTACATCTAACAAAGTAAAATAATAACATATTGGAGTAAATCAAATGATAAAAAGGTCTCGAGTCATACAATTTCAATAAATGATATAGGTTTGATCATTGATTCCTTTAGAATATGGTTACTCTTAAATACTTGGTTGTGAAAAACATAATTTTCTACTTCTCCTTACTTTTAGTTATTCTCTGCGAAAAACTCACATAAATAACCCTTATGGTGATGACAATTTAGTCCAAGCATATTTAAAATCAGTCATGCCATAAATTATAACTAGAGAAGCCAAAAAAGATGAACAAATGCATACACAAGCGGTTCTACACTTTAATTCATATGATTAATATTCTACTACAATTCAACAATGATAAAAAACATACATTTAAAGCACAATAGTTTTTGCTAATATCTAGGCAAGTGAACAAAAGATTCAAATTCCTAAACTAGCAATAGATTCGAAATAAGACAAACCAGGGGATCAAACTACTAAGAACTATCAATAATCATAATATTGAAATGAGAATAGAAATCAATTATCAAGAGATAAAAATATAGAGTAAAGAGTCTTACAAAATACTAATTCATTTGCTTCAATTGTTTGGCCTAAGATGAGGAACTTAGTATTCCATACAAAAGTAGTCACTAAAATAAACTATAAATGGGAAATTAATTTGTGTTTCTAATGATTTAAAAGTAGAAGAAGTATAGTGAAGATGATCAACAACATCTCCTTATATAGGTCTTTAAAGAGTATCTCCATAAAGCCTCATAAAGTATGAGCATAATTGCCGAAATAAAAGAGAAGTATAAGAGTGATAGGAATCCAATGTAAGCCCCTCCAAACGGCTAGAAGATCAGGAGATTTTGCCGCTCTAAGCGCATTTTTTCCGCTCTAAGCGGCTTTTTCTTGTGTCGCTTTCTCATCTTCACTTGTTTCCGAACTTTGATGTTTTAGGCATTGACTTATCTTTAATCCACAAGCATTTGGCTCTTATTAGCCCATTAGTTGGCATGTGTTTGGTCCAATACATAAGTCTAAAAATGTCCAAGTCACTTCTCAAACTCATAACGCGATTCTCGCTCACGTCACCTACACATTAAAGCGAAATTGCGTAGAAACACATCCAAACAACGCAACCACTACCAAAATGCATCAGTGAGATAAATTAATAATTAGTAACATAAATCGGGGCTAAAGTAACTAAGAATTGGGTTGGTAAAGACGGTATAAAACCGTCGTATCACACCTCAACATAATGTTATTTCTTGATATTAATCAATTCGAATTTCAAATCTTTCAATCGATGTGTGAGAAAATCAGTTTTCTCCTTTAGTTCTATAGTTACAGTTTCATGAGCTATAACCTCAGATTTTAGAAGGTCGTTTTTCTCTATTAGATCTTAAGTTATAACATCATTAGCTATAACCTTAGATTCAAGAAAATTATTTAGTTCTGAAGTTATAACATCATAAGCTATAACCATAGATTTTAAAATAACTTTTTGAGATTGAACTTATTCTAAGGTTATAGCTGAATCAGCTCTAACCTTAGAATTCAACTTCTTAACCTTTGATTTTAAAACTTGATTTTTTCAGCAATATTAAGAATTTATTCTTTCAAATCAGTTAATTCAAGATTTTGTTCATGACATGATCAAGAGTTTCCTCAAAATTTTCAATGAGTGAATTTTTTGACAATTTCTTGATTTGTTTCTTAAGACGAATTAAACATACCTCGTCGTCTACTTCTTTAGAATCAGATTTTCTCATAAGACACATCTCAACATGCTTGTGTCCTTTGTCATCTTTACTATCAGAGAATAGATCAAGGCTTAGATTGCTCAAGTAATCAATTGCGACTTCACTTCATCTTGATCTTCATCATCTTCTGAATCCAGATCTCTACAACAAGACGGTATTATGACTTATTTATATCAGTCTTTTGTTTTCTCTCTTTTAACCTTATTTTTTATTTCTTTCCAAGTTGGGCGGTCTTTGATCATATGACCAACTACCCCACATTTAAAATAGCCTCTATTCAAAAATGATTGTTTCGAAGCAATAGGCTTTTTATTGAATTTTGGTTTAGTTTGCTTGTTTCTAAAAAAACTCAACCAAAAGATCAAGTATATCTGTAACACCACCATCTACTAAGGAGCCACACCAAGGCCTACCTTAGCAAATGAAAGCATTATCATCTCGGTTACTCGAGTTAGTAAATATCATTAGACAATAAACGAACAAATTAAATAACTTTAATTACTTCTTTATAAAAAACTGATTAATGCTCGATGTAATACTACAGTTTTATTAGTTGTTGGGTACTCTATCGAGTAAGGCTTATTCTGTCGAGTAAGTCAGTTTTGCGTTCTGGAAAGTGTTCTGTATGATTGGTACTCGATCGTGTACCTCAGTTACTCGATCGAGTACGTTGGTTCTTACGGGTTTTTGGACGGGTTTTGATAGCAACGCGAGAATTACATATAAAGTACTTTCATCAGTTTCTTTTACCTTTATTTTATTCTAAACATTTTAAAAAGAGAAAATAAAAACTATGTTGCATTCTTCTCTAACATTGCTATCAAATTAAGGGTTTGAGTTGTCGGAGTGCAGAGTTCTTTACACTTTTGAGATAGTCTTATTGTGGGTAAGATCCTAATACAGTTTTTATGTTGATTCGTTAGCTTTGGTTTATACCCTAATTGGGTAATTTGGGAATTTCGGGAGTATTATTGGTATTAGATTATGATTGTATGATTATATGTTGCTAGGAGGTGATTTCGTAGAGGAGCGCTTTTGTTCTGCTTTTGTGTCAATTTGTGGTGATTGCATTCCAATTAGGACTTCCTACTCAGTTATTATATACATGGTTATGAGATGGTTGTTAGTTGTTGGCATTTGATTATATCGTAATTGATTTGGAATTGTTGATATTGTAATTGGTTGTTGTTGGTTGTCTGTGGTTCCCGAGGTGCACCCTCGGCTGAGTGGAGTCACTTTCAGGAGTGACTTTACGCCTTTGATTCGCCCCTTGTGGTTCCCGTCACAAAGAGGATATGCACATTAAGGAACATGGGTTTTCGCTCGGTAAAGATGAGAGGGGCTTAGGTGGGAACGGCTGCGGTCCACCACTGGTGGAGTGGATTACTGGTTGTGATTGGTAATCTGGCAGGGCTAGACCTTCAGGCTAGTCAGATGATTGGTGAGGTGACGGTGTTGGAGAATTGTGTCTGTGTATTGTTGTTGTATTATCTTATATTGTGTATGTAGTAACTGACCCCGTTTAATTGTTTTAAAAACTGTGGTGATCTATTCGGAGATAGTGAGCAGTAATTGAGCAGGTATGACATGGATGCACATGGGTTAGCTTGGGATGAGACACCACGAGTCAGCTAGTAGTCTTCCGCTGTTGTGTCGAGATGTTTTCATTTACTTTAGTTAAATTTTGTTTGGAACACTTGTATCGTATTTTTATCAGTTGGTTTTGCATTTAATCACTTAAACTATTTATTTAAAGTACGTTCTTTGATGGTCAATTTGATATACATTGCCTCAGGCAACCGAGATGGTAGCACTATCATGCATTAGGTTGTCTAGGTGAGGCACCTTAATGTATGGGGGTGTTACAAAGTGGTATCAGAGCGACGATTTTGGAACATATAACTGTGGACATGGCCCACCTGCAAGCCTACTTCGATCTGTGGACATACAACGGTCTTTTTGAAAGCCACGCTCGGCGGCGTAAAAATGCTTTCGACCAGATCGCTTTAGATCGGTCGGTTTCGTCTCGGTAAGGGTCTCGAAACAATTAGAGATGTTCGGAGTTGCCACCAAGCATTTGTGTGATGCTTGGAACCCGTTCGAAATCCACTTTATACCTCGGTCAAATCGAAGCACAAAGCAGCGTTTGACATAGGTACTAAAGATAAGGAAATCGTCCCTCTTTAGCATCGTATCTCTAGAATGACTCTCGTACGCCCTGGATAAGGTCGTCCACTATCCAAAGTTTCTGAGTAAGAGGTGAAGGTACGTATTGGGAAGCCCTTTAATCAGACACCCAATCCTGCCCGCGTTTAGCGGCCTCTATTGATCGATCTTGGTTGGTTGAATGAAAAAGTTGATAACACGGTTTAAATGCATGAATGCGCATCCAATGATGTAAACCTAACTTGTGAGAGCTTTCTAAGTTGGTTGATTTAATCCAAGTATCAAGTATAAGATGTCGAGTTGGATTAATGATTGATTTGCATGCAAGACAGAAATTAAACATCCATTTACCGTATTAGGTTTAGGGTGCATAACATGATCCATTTGTCTTAGTAAGGCATTTTGCAAATATGGTTTCGAATAGTCATCTGATCCGTCCTATATCCGGGCTAACCGGAGTCGGGATCGTCCTAGACTAATGCTGGAAGGGAACAGGCCCTGTACCAGACGGCTATATGAGGCGCGAGCTAGCCGGCGGTATAAGGGGCCTCCCTCTGGTTTTGAAAATGGGAAATGGAGAGTCTGTTTAGGCGCGGGTTAGCACACGGTTTATATGCCGTGTTCTGAACTTTTAGAAAACGTTATAAAACGTATTGAAAATGGGTGTTTGAACCCGGTTTGACTTAAAGGGATCGTTTAGACCGCATTTGTTGATTTGATGAACTAGACTCGAATAATCATCATTGTTTTGATAATATTCGGTGTCGGGTTTGATTTGACAAACTTGACATGAATAATTTTGAAAGTGATTATGGACTTATTGTCTTAAGTCCATTTGAAGGTTATTAGTCGATACTCATCATCGTACCCGGATTAAAATCCGACATGGTATGTAGAACCAAGGATGACTTTGTGTTGGTGACTAATATGTTTGTTTGAAAATGTAAAGAAATGAAATAAAAGGCTTTAAAACACCTTTTAAATGTCATTAACCAAATATTATCACCGAAATATGGATTTAACCGTCATGGTATGAGGAACCAAGGGTGAAATGTTTTATGGTTAAAGCAAGTGAAATAAAATGAAAAGAGTTCGAAAATACTTGAAATGGTGAAAACCGATTACAAATATGAAGATGGATTAAAAGGAAATGACGAGAACAAACACGGTTGATCTCTGGTATGAACACCCCATTTAGGCGCGGGCCAGTTGGCGACCTAAGGGGCTTCTGCCTCAGACCAAAAATTAGTTTTGGCTCGTTTATTCCATGTTTTGGTTCATGTTATGCTTGTTTTAGCATGTTATAGTCATGAAACAAATGAAAACATAATAAAAGAGGATTTTTACACCCTCATACTTACATGTTTGGTTATGGCGAGTGACCAACGTAAGTGTAACAACTCGTTTGATCGGAAAAAAAACTCGGTTTAAAACCGTTTTGGTAAGTAAAAAGAGTGTTTTAAAAGTTTAGTGATGGTGTAGTGGTCGAAGTGGTCGGTCAAGTGATTTAATGCACGATGACGGTACCAAACAATGTTTAAGGCTCGTGTTTACGATCGGTAGGTCGTAAATACGCGTCGGGTTGTGACTTAAGAAGTCGAGTCGAGAATTTTAAGGGAGAAAAGAGGGGGCGGACACTCGCGAAAGTCTCAAATGGGTGGCATTTGAGGGGTATTTATAGGGAAATGAGTGGTTGTGTGAGTTTTGAGCGACGTGGCCACTTGGGCTGCTCAAAGAGGCGCAAGCCACGTCGCGATTCTTCGAGTTGTGTTGTCACTTTCACAACAAACGCAATCATGATTTGTTCGATCCTAAGTTTTGTAGTCACATGTTTGGTACTTGACCATTCATGAATCCGGGAAAACTTAAGGTAGAAGGTTTGAAATGTTTTGTTTTTGGTGGTTGACTCGGTTTGACTCGTTGTTGGAGTCGGGATTTGAATTTTTGAGTCGGTTTTTGGTCCGGTGCCGGTTTTGACTCTAGTTAGTGTCATTGCGACCCCGTCGTCGTGCATTAAACACTCCAGGTATTTTTGAAATGTTTTATTTTCGAAATCGTTTTAAGTTTTCCGACGTAAAGTTGTACACAAACTGTCGATCAAACGCCGCGATTCCAAAACATGTTGTAGTCCGATAATCATCGGGTGTTTGTTGGAGTCTCGGCAGAGATCTCGGGTATCTCTGAGCCCCCACTTTGACTGAGGCTTGGACAGGGCAAAAGTCAAAGTAGAGCCCCCAGGTCAATCGAAAATTACAACCTGGAGACCCAACCGACGTCGAGGCGGCTCAAAAGGATTCGGGCCAAGGACCTGCCGTCGGGAAGGGCGACGCCAAGGCGACTCGAGGGTACGAGCCAAGGAACTGTCGTCGGGAACAGTTTAGAGTCTGTCAACTGTCCGTGCGGGTCGTTTAAAGTCCGTTAGACTACGTACAAAGGCTCGCCAGCCATAAGAAAGAGTCATACCTGAGGCATCTTCGGATATGTCCTCGCACGTTTGCGGATAAAAGCTCGCCAGCCATTGTAAGGAAATGTACCCGAGGCATCTTCGGGATCTGTCCTTGAAAGGTTGCGGACAAAGGCTCGCCAGCCAATGGTAAGAAAATGTACCCGAGGCATCTTCGGGATCTGTCATTGGACGGTTGCGGACAAAGGCTCGCCAGCCAATGGTAAGGAAATGTACCCGAGGCATCTTCGGGATGTGTCCTTGAAAGGTTGCGGACAAAGGCTCGCCAGCCAATTGTAAGGAAATGTACCCGAGGCATATTCGGGATGTGTCCTTGAAAGGTTGCAGACAAAGGCTCGCCAGCCATGACAAGGAAATGTACCCGAGGCATCTTCGGGATCTGTCCTTGAAGGATTGCGGACAAAGGCTCACCAGCCAATGGTAGTCGATTAATGGATCAAGGGAATAGCCGCGTCAAAAGGGCTTGTCTTAAAAGTAGCGAACTCGTGATGCCGACGTGGAAACAATGAATTTGGATTTTCATTATCACTGTTTTTGGAATGAGTGGGTTCCGCGAGGAAGCCCCCTGCTGGTATTTGAAGGAATAGTGAATTTGGAATTTTCACTATTAATTGAAGTGACGGTTTATGTGCCGCCGTTGGCATTTGATGGAAATAGTGAATTTGGAATCTTCACTATTGATTGAAGTGACGGTTTATGTGCCGCCGTTGACATGTGTGAAAATAGTGAATTTGGAATCTTCACTACTGATTGAAATGACGGTTTATGTGCCGCCGTTGACATGTGTGGAAATAGTGAATTCGGAATCTTCACTATTGATTGAAGTGACGGTTTATGTGCCGCCATTGACATTTGATGGAAATAGCGAATTGGGAATCTTCACTATTAATTGAAGTGACGGTTTATGTGCCGCCGTTGACATTTGATGGAAATAGCGAATTGGGAATCTTCACTATTAATTGAAGTGACGGTTTATGTGCCGCCGTTGACATTTGATGGAAATAGCGAATTGGGAATCTTCACTATTAATTAAAGTGACGGTTTATGTGCCGCCGTTGACATGTGTGGAAATAGTGAATTTGGAATCTTCACTATTGATTGAAGTGACGGTTTATGTGCCGCCGTTGACATTTGATGGAAATAGCGAATTGGGAATCTTCACTATTAATTGAAGTGACGGTTTATGTGCCGCCGTTGACATTTGATGGAAATAGCGAATTGGGAATCTTCACTATTAATTGAAGTGACGGTTTATGTGCCGCCGTTGACATTTGATGGAAATAGCGAATTGGGAATCTTCACTATTAATTAAAGTGACGGTTTATGTGCCGCCGTTGACATGTGTGGAAATAGTGAATTTGGAATCTTCACTATTGATTGAAGTGACGGTTTATGTGCCGCCGTTGACATTTGATGGAAATAGCGAATTGTGAATCTTCACTATTAATTGAAGTGACGGTTTATGTGCCGCCGTTGACATTTGATGGAAATAGTGAATTTGGAATCTTCACTATTGATTGAAGTGACAGTTTATGTGCCGCTGTTGACATGTGTGGAAATAGTGAATTTGGAATCTTCACTATTGATGGAAGTGACGGTTTATGTGCCGCCGTTGACATGCGTAGTGAGAATAGTGGAATTCAATTTCCGACTATTATTTTGAGCATGACGGTTTTAATTGCCGTCGCTTAAAATTTGAAGAAATAGCGGTGTAGATACCCGTATCCGTCGATATTGGAATTTATAGAGAACCCGACAAACACCCGATGATGATAGGACACATGAATTCTTTAGTTGTCATTGTCATTATTTGGGCTCGTTTTACGATGTAGAATGAGCATTGTCGACGAAATATTTTATTAATTTAAATGATATTTAAATTGAATGTTTTTAAAAAAAAAAGTGAATTCATTCTTTTGTTTTAATTTGAATTTATTTTCTTAAATTTATTTTATTGAAAATAAAATATATTTTTGATTTGAAAAATCATTTATTTTAACGTGTTAATTGATTTGAAAGATCGATTTTGAAAGTTGAAAACTCGTTTTGATCACACGTTTTGGAGCTCCATCGTAGCTCGGTTTTTGAGCCCGTTTTCTTTACGATTTGGCACGAATCTCGAGTTCACTAACCGACCTAGGCTTTCACTTATCCAACCCCAGTTCGAACCTCCATACCCACGTTCCAAATCTCGTCCCAAACATACACAAAACAGCCCAACTCTTTCCCCTTACCCGCGTTAGCTCTTTCTCTCTTCCAACCCGTTTTGTGTGCTTCAAAGCTTGACCCAAACCCGCCACAACAAACCCAATTCCTGCCCCTCATTACCCATAACAATCCATCACTAAACCCACCACGAAAACCATCCAATTCCCGTCCCAAACACCCAACAAGCAGCCCGCAAATAACACGGCCTATCCCCCTGTTTTGCGTGCTCAAACCCGAGTCCAAAACCCGCTCCAAACCACTTAAACCCGTGCCCATTAACCCTAAACCATACCCTAGAATCCTACCCATATTATCTTAGCTTAAACACCAATCAAACCCCCCATACAAACCCTAAAAACCCCACGAAATAGCTGATGAACAGCAGCTATGCAAACCGAGCCCGACTGCTTGTTGCTCCCTTTTACCCTACTTTAACTCCCTATAAATACCTCCCCTCTGCCATACTTTCATTCCTCTAAGTTCTCCATACATACTACCATCACTCACCAGCTTTAATCTCCAAAAACAAACCCTAATTGCCTCTCAAAACTCTCGACAAAACCGATACATCCAAACTGAAACAGTTTGTGTCTCTCTCGAAATACAATTCGTTTCCCCTTCAAATCTCCATTAAAATTCGAGTTTCTTGTTCCTAATTAACCACATAACATCCCTATACATCTTAGATAAATATTCACGAGCCAAATTGACCTTGAGAGTACACGAATCCCCTCGAAAAGCAGAGTGTCATACACTCTATTTTCGCGGCTTTTCCTGTCTGTCCAGTTCTGTTTGTGCTCGTTTTTCATGCCCAATAACTTAGAACGAGCGTGGTTTGTTTTAAGATATTTGTTCTACTCTATTTCTAGTTTTCAAAACATCTTTTAAATCTAATTTTCACCGTGAAACGAGTGAGAAATTGCAGTTTGAAAGTCGCTGTCCAGATTTGCAAAAAAACGTGTTATTGCTTTGTTCCTTCGTCGACGACGGCCTCTCGAGATAAAATCTACGATCGATTACGACCCAAGACGGTGTCAACGATACATGTAGGTTGAGGGTGCATCAAATCCTCCTCTTCTCCCTTTTATTTCGTTCTTTTTATGTTTGTTTTTTTTATTGTTCGTTTTACATTGTTTGTCGTTTTGTTTACCGTTTGATATCGTTAACTATGAAATTTGTTTAGTCCGAGTATGAGTTAAAGTACCACCATGAACACCCGCGTTGACTTGAGGTGGGAAAAAAATCCGCCACATCGGTCGTCGTATCCCCCGTCTCATTTACATATCCTCGTGTTCAAGGTAGGGCACTAATAAAACGAATCCTAACTTCGTTCCTCGCTTTTGACCCCTCGTTTGTTTCGTTCAATTCGACCTACCCTAGGACCCTTCGCATGTTAGTTTGACCTCTGATTGTTAACATATGACTCATTTAGACGACATTAGATCAATTTAATAACCTAATTAGACACGTTAGGTGGCTTCGACACAAGCATTAAAATCGACTAACAATTCTATAACCTAATTGAATGCATCTCTCCTTTCACATGATTTCTCGCTAGCATGGAAATGCGTGCTTAACACCTTTCCATTTGCACTCGTTGACAAATTAGAATTGTTTTTAACCTAGTTCGTAATTATTTAATTTAATTTATAATTAATTAACCTTTAATTTGTTTTACTTGTTTCTAATATTGTAAATTTTGTTTTTATTATTTTTTAAGGTTCAAAATATGTAAATTTAATTTAGTGAATTTTTCCTTAATTTATTTTGGCTGATTTCGAAATTAAAATGCAATTAACTTTGTTTTCTACAAAACCGTGCACTACACGGTCTGTTTCGACTTCGATCAGTACCGCACGGTCCGCCAATTTTGATTTCTTTTCTTCTTTTGTTTCTTTAATTGTTTACTAATCCTATTTTAATAAATATGGATTGGTGAATAATTTTAATGAGTTGGGTTCAATTTGTTTAATTTAATTTAATTAGTTTAATTCTAGTCTAATTTGTTTACTAATTAATAAATCGGCTAACATCATTAATCAATCTAACTTAGTTTTAGCCTTTTTGTTTACATTTATTTTATTTGTTAAGTCATAATAGTTTAAGTTGTTTTTTGTTAGTTTGTATTGTAATTTTGTATCATGTATATAGGTTTTATTTTAATTGAGTCAAAATAATTTCGATAGTTGTTGTAATTAGATCGAGTTGTAATTTATTTCTCGTTGTGTCGGCATGAAATGCCTCGGTTGTAATAGGATAGATCCCAATGGCTCCCCCATTCCTCCTAAGCCGTGTTTGCGCGTCTTTTATTTCAAATCAACCAACATGCTAAAACAACTTTGACAAAGTTAGTATTCATGCATTAAACGACATAGAAATTATTGTCACATGTTAGGGTTTTAAAACGATGTTTGCATATCATATATCGTAGTAGCTACGACCTTGTTTGAAATCCGATACTTGACTTAGTAGAGGCCGTTATTGACGGGCAGGGTTAGGTGTCCTTATGGGCTTCCTAACACGTACCCTCACCCCTTACTGAAAATCTATGGTTTGTGGATCCGTCTAAATACCATTGGATTACGAGAGTCATTCAAATCGAGTGATATAGGGTACAAGTCTTTATCTTTAATCACTCGTAGTCGATTGGCTTTATGCTTTTCGATGAAAGGTGTAAAGTTGACTTGAACGGTTCCAAGTTCCCATAAAACTTGGTGGCGACTCTAATTTGTCTTAATTCGATTCGAAAGAACCTCGAGTCGATTATGCCTAGTGTGGATCCCGCGGACGCAGTTCCCGCGGGCGTTGTCCACAGTTTGGCGACTCCGCTGGGGAAAAGAGGACTAGTTACACTTTGTTTTTAGGGTCTTTTCCTCCGAGGTGAAACTTGAAAAGAAAGTATTGGAAAGTAAAACATTACTCGTAGTGCTACGATTCATGCATAAACCCTTAAGGACTTTCCCGGGCCGTCCCAGCGCTTCTTTGTGACGCGTGGGGGGCGACGTCCCATTATGCCCGGAACTGGCACATTGCTGGTGGGGATGCTCTTCTAGGTACTCTACCTAAAGGCCCTTGCTCTATAAGACCCAAAAAGGATGGAGGGCATAGACCTTCTTGTAGAAGACTTGCCGAGACTTAGAGATGTCTAGAAGCATACATCCTTATAACATAAGAATGACAATGTGTGAAATGAATTTCCCGAGTCTTTTCAAACTTTTCCGTATCGATTTCAAAACCGAACTTTTGAACAACTTACTTTCAAAAAAGCATGGTTTTAAAAACGCGGAATGCTGCCCAAATAGGACTAGATTTTTCGGCCCAAAATAAGCTTTTATAGCCGGCATGCTGCCCATTTCAAATCTCATTTTCAAATCAATTATTCGTTTTTTCAAATTCAATCTAAAATGCCTCTCGAACCTTAACCAAGCATGAAATGCGTCGAGTCGCGTCCGGGTCCTGGCCGTGTTAGGCTAGGCGTGTTTTGCCCCGAGAGTTTAGAACACGACCTTGTTGGGTCACCCGAGCTCACCTCTTGGGCTTCGAGTCATGTGGGTCGACCAATTGGTCTAGGATAGTCCACAGAAACGTCCAAGCTAGGCCATTTAGGGCGTTTCACTTAAACCTATGGGCTATGTTAGTCCAATCACGGGTTTAGTCACACCGAGTCCAGTTTAGGATCGAGCTATGACAGCTTGAGTCATGTCGTTTGTCGAGCCTAAAATTAATCGAGGTCTAAATCCAACCGTGAGTCGAACCTTTGGTTAGTCAGTCTTAAGTCGAGTCTTTGCTTGAGTCAAGTTGGTGTCGTGTCCTTAAGTGTGCAGGGGCTCTTGCATTTGAATATTGACTCAGTTCGGGGTTTTCTTGTAGAAAGGCCGCCAAAAACCCGACTTCAAGCAATGGAAGATGCTGTTAACAAACTCACTGAGGCCGTGAACCTCATGATGGCCAGAATAAATGTGATAGAATCCAAGCTGGGTGAAGATTCCTCTTCATCTACCCCACCTCTGACTGATCTGGAGAAATGGTTCAAGTTCATTGAGGACCGTCTGAAACTCTCCCAGGGGAAGAACATCCATTACGAAAATGCTAGGGCATATGCCCCAATTCAGGATAAGTTGCCCACGAACATGGTACTCACTGATATCCCAAACTTTAAGGGCACAGAAGATCCAGTCCACCATGTTAAGGCCTATAAGGGGTACTTAGCACTGAAGGGAGTACCTGCTGAAATGCTCTCTGAAATTTTCGCTCAATCTCTGGATGAACACCCGAAGGCGTGGTTCTATAATCTGGACCTTAAGAACTTCCCCAGCTTCGAAGATATCACGGTGGAGTTTTATAAGCACTATGCTGACAATGTCGAGATTTGGACCAATATAAGAATGCTAGAGGTTATGACACAGAAAGAAAAGGAAGGCTTTACTGAATTCCTTGCAAGATGGCGCGCTGAAAGCGTGAAGTTAGCCAAGAAGCCTGACGAAGTTGAAATGGTAGATAAGTTCGTAAAGAATCTACGACCCATTTACCGCAATGCTCTGAAATACCAGAATTTTGGCTCTTTCAAAGAATTGATAAGAATCGGGATAAAGATAGAAGATGATGTCATAAAGGGCAGAGGCTGAAAAGCCGAAAGAATACCAATGGGCCTCGTCGTCTAAGGCCAAGGCCCCAGCAACGACCCATATTGATGAAGCCATCAATCTCTTAGAAGGGCAATCGAAGAAACCGCAGAGCCAAGCTCCGAGGGCATTCACCGATATCGGATGCACTTATACATACGCTCTCCAAAGGCTCGTAGCCCAAGGAAAGCTGAAGCCTATTGGTCCAACTCCGGACCCACCCGTTGAGCAACAAGGTAAATGGTATAAACCAAATGCCTACTGTGCCTTTCATCAAGGGAAAGGCCATGATACTGAAAGGTGCTATCGATTGAAGCACGAAATTCAAGACATGATTGAGAACGGAACGCTCCCAATCCCAGCCATAAAACCCAATAACATCACCAATCCATTTGGCGATCACGCCAACTTTGTTTCTGTCGAAGACAATGTCGATTATTCCCATCTTATCCGCCCATGTCACTTGAAAGAGGTGTTTATCGGGAAAATATTTTTAGATTGCTTTGAATTCTTGCCAAACCCGAAGAATGAAATTCAAGTCGGGAGTCTTGCTCCAGAATGTACTCCTCTCGTTAATGAAGTTAATAAAAGACAATCCGAGTCACCAACCTTCATCACTGGCGTAGATCCTCAGAGGACTACCTTAGGATGGAGGCAGACCATCAAAGGGATCAAGGACTAGAACCGAGCATCTAAGCTGACAGCTGAACAAGAGAAAGCTCAAGACCAGATTTGAAAATTATGAGTCGGGATCTGTTTTCTTATCTTAGTCGAGTCGAGTCTAGAACTTTCTTTTTTTGAATTTGAGTCGTTTGTTCCGCGATGACCTAGGATGTGTCCTAGGAATCGTTTCTTCGAGTCTGTTAAGCATTTATCATTCCAATAAAAAAGTTGCAGTTTCGTTTACAAATATGTCTTGTTTCCAATCCTCAATCATTCCGAAACATGATAAAATGCACAACACACTCAAAGGAATCCCTGGGGTAGAAATATGTCATGTTTCAAAATATAAGGTACACTAGGATCCCGTGTTTGATTCCTTTACCTATTCCATGTCTGGTGGTAGAAAACCTCCATCTGAACCAATGTTTGTGACAAGCTTTTAGATGATTCTATGACAAACTCGGACTAGCTCCTTGTTTCCCCTATCGATGATGGAAGGCAAGCCTTTTCCTTAACAAAATCATCCCATCTCGAAGAGAGAAGATATCAACCCGTTCTAACAAGGAATTGTTAGTTCCTACCCAAATTAGTTGGCGAAGCCCGGTTTTCAAGGTGTATCCATTTATGACTAAGAGAATGAATAGAAGATCATTTTGAAAGAGAGAAAAAAGATGAAAAAGAATGAAAAATGAGAAAAAGAGAAAAATTGGAAAAATGAAAAAAAATGAAAAAAAAAATGAAAAATGAAAAAAAGATGAAAGAAAAAGAAAAAAGGAAAAAAGATGTTGGAAGTTATTGCGGAATGCTTTTTGGTTGAATGTCGAAGTTACGGAAGCCAGAATTCAAGTCAAGTACCCATAGTTGAGGTTCAATGGGCGAAGCCCAAAAGCGTAAGTAGTGACTTCTTTACCCTCTAAGTCCTTCCTGAGACGGTTAGAAGGGGATAGTCAGGAATTTTGAGAATCATTCCGCTTGTGCTGTTACACCCAGCCTTTAGGGTCCAGATATGGAGATTTGAACCCACATTGTTTTCCAACCCATTTGCACTCGGATTTCATCAAAACCGAGACACCTTTTCCAACCACGATGTAAGCCATAACCCGTTGGCCTTAGCACCACAAAGCGAACCTTCAGAATGATGGTTTACCTTACGAACCTATTTTTACCAAGCTCCACATCCCAAAGAATCAAAACCTTTTGTACCAACCCTAGACACGGGATACAACGGTACCTTACAGGCTAGAATGGGATACGACATGATACCTTAGGTTAAACCTTTGAGTGTGTACACACAATCAAAATGCCATGTTTATGCACCAAGATCGAACTACGTCGGATTTGATTTCGCTCCACGCGAATACGTAGGCAGTCCTTCTAAACAAGGGATTCAATCCACTCATCAACCAAGTTGTCATCTTGTCGGTTTCTTACGGGTCTTAACCAAGTCCAAATGAAGCCACCTTTGTTTGAGTCGGTCTTAGCACTCGATGTAGGCTAGGATAAGGATATAGGTTCAGATGAGTAATGTCAAGTCTCGGAATGAGATTTATCTAACGGTGTAGGCAAAGATGCTAAGTCAGATAGATGTGGGTTTGTGTTAGGAATAGAAAATATGAAAAACCCGCTGAAAAGAATGAAGGCGTGGAAGAAAAAATAGTAAAAGCCCGCTGAAAAGAAAGAAGGCGGTGGCAAGAAATGATGAAACTCGCTAAAAAAAAAAGGAGGCGAGGAGAAGAGTGACAGAATGTTCCCAACAAGAGTGATGTGTGATGTCTAGGTGTTCTCATAAAATCAGTCTGTGTTTAGTATCTGGGCGAAGCCAACATTGTTGCTCCGTGAGTTAAACCCACCCTGTCAATGCCAAGTGATCTTGATTCCCATGTGCCCTTGGGAGCACGCCCATGCCATACGATATCTCCGTCCCAAGTCCGACGACCTTGTGATTCCCATTTGTCGTCTTTTGGTTCCGGAATGGCCAATTTACATTTCTACCCCCCAACAAGTTAATATTTGAATTAAAACCCGTGCACACTTACGGTTTTATTTTCTTTTTTTGTTTTACGGTAGCGAGCTACGCCCGCGTTGTTTACAAGTCATACAGAGTGTCTGAGTCATATTTCATGCTCACCCATCAAGGTTCGATTTCAAAAAAAAAAAATTTCAAAATTTCAAAATTCCAAAAAAAACTTTTTGCGAATTGTGGATAGATGATCCAAGTAGTGGAATCTTTGTGGGTCTATGATCCAATCCTTTGAAATTCAAAATTCAAGATTCAATTTTTGAAGGGCCGATGGCCCAACATTCCAAGTGATGTCAAATTCAAACTTCGGGTTGATGGCCCAGTTTTTTCAAAATTTTCAAGTTCAATTTTCGGGTCGATGACCCAATATTTCAAATGATCTAATTTTAGGATCGATGATCCAAATGTGCTTATGTGATGATTATGGCTTGTACATTTTCTATGTTTCAAATATAGCAGGATATGCTTCAACTGGGGGCTCTAAAGTCTTCGACTTTAGAGCCATTGCAAACTGAGGGCTCTGAAGCCGTTGGCTTCAGAGACCATTATCAAGATGTAAAGGATGACATCCACCAATAATTCAATTCAATACAAGAGTATGAAATGGAAGAATCCGTAGCTGAAAGCAAATGATGAAAGCGGCGGCAATCTCCTCGGAAAGTCCCGTCCCATTTAGGCACCTGCCAGCAGATGATAAGCTTTGGGCAAGTGTCGACAGATGATGAATTTCGGACAAGCGCCAACAGATGATAAATTTTGGGCAAATGTCAGCAGATGATGAATTTTGGACAAACGCCGAGATGATAAACTTTGGGCATGCGTCGGCGGTTGCCGAACTACGACGCGGTTTGATTCCATCGAAAACGGATACGTAGGCGCCTAAGGATAAGGCTCAATCCACCATATATGCAATTTATGGGTCGACGACCAATGATGACAATTTGACGGAACAGAAGCAAGAGTTAATCCCCGACGAAGTTTCAGGTATGATCTCTTCTTATGGCTGGCGAGCTTATATACGCAAGTCTAATGGACTATAAACGACCCGCAGAATCCTCAGGTCGAGAGGGACCAGGGGTATACTTTGACTTTCGCCTTGTCCAAGCCTCAGTCAAAGTGGGGGCTCTGTAGATACCCGTATCCTTCGATATTGGAATATATAGAGAACCCGACAAACACCCGATAATGATAGGACACATGTATTCTTTAGTTGTCATTGTCAATATTTGGGCTCGTTTTACGATGTAGAATGAGCATTGTCGACGAAGTATTTTATTAATTTAAATGATATTTAAATTGAATGTTTTTAAAAAAAAAGTGAATTCATTCTTTTGTTTTAATTTGAATTTATTTTCTTAAATCTGTTTTATTGAAAATAAAATATATTTTTGATTTGAAAAATCATTTATTTTAACGTGTTAATTGATTTGAAAGATCGATTTTGAAAGTTGAAAACTCGTTTTGATCACACGTTTTGGAGCTCCATCGTAGCTCGGTTTTTGAGCCCGTTTTCTTTACGATTTGGCACGAATCTCGAGTTCACTAACCGACCTAGGCTTTCACTTATCCAACCCCAGTTCGAACCCCCATACTCACGTTCGAAATCTCGTCCCAAACATACACAAAACAGCCCAACACTTTCCCCTTACCCGCGTTAGCTCTTCCTCTCTTCCAACCCCTTTTGTGTGCTTCAAAGCTTGACCCACACCCGCCACAACCAGCCCAATTCCTGCCCCTCATTACCCACAACAACCCATCACTAAAACCACCACGAAACCCATCCAATTCCCGTCCCAAACACCTAACAAGCAGCCCACAAATAACACGGCCTATCCCCCTGTTTTGCGTGCTCAAACCCGAGTCAAAAATCCGCTCCAAACACCACTTAAACCCATGCCCATTAACCCTAACCCATACCCTAGTATCCTACCCATATTATCTTAGCTTAACCACCAAGAAAACCCCCCATACAAACCCTAAAAACCCCACGAAATAGCTGATGGACATCAGCTATGCAAACCGAGCCCGACTGCTTGTTGCTTCCTTTTACCCTACTTTAACTCCCTATAAATACCTCCCCTCTGCCATACTTTCATTCCTCTAAGTTCTCCATACATACTACCGTCACTCACTAGCTTTAATCTCCAAAAACAAACCCTAATTGCCTCTCAAAACTCTCGACAACACCGATACATCCAAACTGAAACAGTATGTGTCTCTCTCGAAATACAATTCGTTTCCCCTTCAAATCTCCATTAAAATTCGAGTTTCTTGTTCCTAATTAACCACATAACATCCCTCTACATCTTAGACAAATATTCACGAGCCAAATTGACCTTGAGAGTACACGAATCCCCTCGAAAAGCAGAGTGTCATACACTCTGTTTTCGCGGCTTTTCCTGTCTGTCCAGTTCTGTTTGTGCTCGTTTTTCGTGCCCAATAACTTAGAACGAGCGTGGTTTGTTTTAAGATATTTGTTCTACTCTCTTTCTAGTTTTCAAAACATCTTTTAAATCTAATTTTCACCGTGAAACGAGTGAGAAATTGCAGTTTGAAAGTCGCTGTCCAGATTTGCAAAAAAACGTGTTATTGCTTTGTTCCTTCGTCGACGACGGCCTCTCGAGATAAAATCTATGATCGATTACGACCCAAGACGGTGTCAACGATACATGTAGGTTGAGGGTGCATCAAATCCTCCTCTTCTCCCTTTTATTTCGTTCTTTTTATGTTTGTTTTTTTATTGTTCGTTTTACATTGTTTGTCGTTTTGTTTACCGTTTGATATCGTTAACTATGAAATTAGTTTAGTCCGAGTATGAGTTAAAGTACCACCATGAACACCCGCGTTGACTTGATATGGGAAAGAAATCCGCCACATCGGTTGGTCGTATCCCCCGTCTCATTTACATATCCTCGTGTTCAAGGTAGGGCATTAATAAAACGAATCCTAACTTCGTTCCTCTCTTTTGACCCCTCGTTTGTTTCGTTCAATTCGACCTACCCTAGGACCCTTCGCATGTTAGTTCGACCTCTGATTGTTAACATATGACTCATTTAGACGACATTAGATCAATTTAATAACCTAATTAGACACGTTAGGTGGCTTCGACACAAGCATTAAAATCGACTAACAATTCTATAACCTAATTGAATGCATCTCTCCTTTCACATGATTTCTCGCTAGCATGGAAGTGCGTGCTTAACACCTTTCCATTTGCACTCGTTGACAAATTAGAATTGTTTTTAACCTAGTTCGTAATTATTTAATTTAATTTATAATTAATTAACCTTTAATTTGTTTTACTTGTTTCTAATATTGTAAATTTTGTTTTTATTATTTTTTAAGGTTCACAATATGTAAATTTAATTTAGTGAATTTTTCCGTAATTTATTTTGGCTGATTTCGAAATTAAAATGCAATTAACTTTGTTTTCTACAAAAACCGTGCACTACACGGGTCTGTTCTGACTTCTGATCCGTGCACCGCATTTAGTCCTGTTTCATTCGACTTCGATTAGTGCACCTTTGCACGGTCCCGCCATTTTGATTTATTTTCTTCTTTTGTTTCTTTAATTGTTTACTAATCCTATTTTAATAAATATGGATTGGTGAATAATTTTAATGAGTTGGGTTCAATTTGTTTAATTTAATTTAATTAGTTTAATTCTAGTCTAATTTGTTCACTAATTAATAAATCGGCTAACATCATTAATCAATCTAACTTAGTTTTAGACTTTTTGTTTACATTTATTTTATTTGTTAAGTCATAATAGTTTAAGTTGTTTTTTGTTAGTTTGTATTGTAATTTTGTATCATGTATATAGGTTTTATTTTAATTGAGTCAAAATAATTTCGATAGTTGTTGTAATTAGATCGAGTTGTAATTTATTTCTCGTTGTGTCGGCATGAAATGTCTGGGTTGTAATAGGATAGATCCCAATGGGTCCCCTATTCCTCCTAAGCCGTGTTTGCGCATCTTTTATTTCAAATCAACCAACATGCTAAAACAACTTTGACAAAGTTATTATTCATGCATTAAACGACATAGAAATTATTGTCACATGTTAGGGTTTTAAAACGATGTTTGCATATCATATATCGTAGTAGCTACGGCCTTGTTTGAAATCCGATACTTGACTTAGTAGAGGCCGTTATTGACGGGCGGGGTTAGGTGTCCTTATGGGCTTCCTAACACGTACCCTCACCCCTTACTCAAAATCTATGGTTTGTGGATCCGTCTAAATACCATTGGATTACGAGAGTCATTCAAATCGAGTGATATAGGGTACAAGTCTTTATCTTTAATCACTTGTAGTCGATTGGCTTTATGCTTTTCGATGAAAGGTGTAAAGTTGACTTGAACGGTTCCAAGTTCCCATAAAACTTGGTGGCGACTCTAATTTGTCTTAATTCAATTCGAAAGAACCTCGAGTCGATTATGCCTAGTGTGGATCCCGCGGACGCAGTTCCCGCGGGCGTTGTCCACAAGCGGTTTTTGAATCTTCGCTATTATTTCTGAAATTGAAGGAAAATAGTGAATTTGTTTTCACTATTATTTTTGAAGTTGGCGGTTTTGATCGCCGTTTGCTTGAAAATAGCGAATTTAAATTTTCACTATTTGATTGGAGTGACGGTTTATGTGCCATCGTTTAAAGCCTTCGAAAATAATGAATTTGAATTTTCACTATTTGTTTTTGTTTTTGAGAAAATGACGACCTTTAATATCGTCAAATGAAAATTCGAAGTTTGTTATGTGGAAATTGGGCTAAAGGCCAAAATTCGCTGAAAAGGCAAGCGACGCCTGATTGAGGCGCGAGCCACCTGGCGAATCAAAGGGGCTTCCCTTTTTTCTGTAAAAAGACGCGAGGTTGGACTGCATCTCATTCATCATTCCGCCTTCTTTATTTTCGACACAAAACCCGCGAAAATCGCCATTGAAGGACCTTCACTAGCTTCCACTCTTGCCATCATCAACAATGTCATCTCAAGGTATGCATTTCCTCTTGAATCCATTTAAACTTGTTGATCTTTAGCTCGATTGAATTAGGGCGGATTTTACCCTAAAAAATCGAATTGGGCGTTTTTGATTGAGCCCATTTCGAGTGAAATTGATGCTTGCATTAGGTTAGAAACCTGTTTAGGAGTATATGGGTGCTTTTAGTTTGTATTTTGGTCCCCGTTCCCGCTCCCTATGCTCGAAAAACCGTCTCACTTC
This sequence comes from Silene latifolia, assembly GCF_048544455.1. Lineage (NCBI taxonomy): Eukaryota > Viridiplantae > Streptophyta > Magnoliopsida > Caryophyllales > Caryophyllaceae > Silene > Silene latifolia. The sequence continues at coordinate 92,385,657 of NC_133537.1, read as the reverse complement.
GCAATGCCAAGTTTATTTGCTTAGGTCTTGGGTCCCACTAGGTTGCATTGTAGTTGGGAAAACCTGTATTCGCCATTTATGGACCTTCGTTGGATATTGTGGGCAAAATTGGATTTTTGCCTTTTGTGACGGTCTTACGTCTGACAAAATAAGCGTCTGTTTGGGCTTGAATTGAGTCAGTTTGCCTTGAAATGGACCTCATTGGTAATTTAGGTCACCTTTTTACGGTCGTTTTTGAATTTTGACCGGTTTGGGCTCAAATTAGCGTATGAATTGCCTTTTTGAACCGTAGAAAAATACCCCATTGCGTCGGGAATGTATTTCGGTTTGTTGGCGGGCCCTGTAGGGGTCTTGAAATGCCGTTTTTGTGGTTTTGACTCGTCTTTTGCTAGAAAAGATGGTCAAGTCGTTTTTGTTTGTTTGTTGTGAACGGTTTTGTTTGGTTGGATTTTGGGCGGGATTGCCCTTGTTTTGTATTGCAGGTTATGTTTTTTGGATTTATCCATTTCATGCCGTCGTAATGCCGAAATTTCGGCTGACGTTTTTTTTGTTCTTTGGATCATAGGGTATCGTTTGGGACCTATGGGGTCCGTTGTTGAGGTTTTGGAGGAGGAGAATGATCCTGGAGGGGAAGAGACGACCGAGGAGGCTGCCGGATTTGAGGCGGTGCTGGAGGATGCTTCCGTAGAGGAGGAGAGGCGGCTGATGTGTCCGGTTTGTCCTTTTCGTTGTGGCTCATAGACAGGATGGCTGATGATTGGGGGTCAGCACCGGAGTGGTGCATCGCATCATGGTTCTTGGCCTCCTCATCATCTAGAGTCTGCAAGACACTGTCTTCTTTTTTGTCGTGGAGAAGGAACGGGGTATTACCATAATGGTAATCACCTCTTTTCTCTATGTTGCTCCCTTTCTTTTCTGATCGGAAGGGTAGGGAGTGCTTAATTCGGTAGGTGGCAGATAGCCCCCAGTTCGTTGTCTTAGGCCAGTGTCTGTATGATAGACGGTTGTTTTAGGCCAGTGTCTGTATAATAGATGTCTTTACTGAACCCTGTTTGTACGGTCAGTTGTTCGTATCGAACGCATGTCGATGTATTTTGCGTGAGGCGGTTTGTATATATGTGTTTTTGGATTGTGGTTCATTTTTGTGATTTTTGGCTTTTTGTGTTGTGTTTCGGAGGAGCGCTGTCGGCTGTTGATTCTCCTTTTGCTTTGCACTAGTTCCTGCATCGTTAGTGTAGAAAACAAGCAACAGATAGCACATACGCATAAACGTAAACACGTAGAAGCATTTGATTGAAAACCAAAATTAACCAAGATGACTTGAAGTTAAAATTGAAATTTTGAAATGAATTTTGAAAATTCCGTGACAAATCGTCACGTTCGGAATTCAAAAGGAATTGATTTGAAAATTTGAGCAATTAATTCGTGTTGTGAATTAAATTGCATCGAAATTTGAAATTGACTCGAAAAAATTCAAACTCAAACCGTCATGAAATAATTTTTAGAAAGGGATTTTTGCGAGTATATTTGATTTTTTTGGTTTTTTGAGGTCAAGACTCGGATTTGTGAGTGCTTGAATTTTTGAGAAAAATTGACGTCGTGTTATCAATTTTCGATTTTGATAGAAGACACGAAAAAGCGAAAAATTTTCGGAATTTCGACTGACATGGAAACGATCCATCGCGGATCGGGGCAACTAGCCCTTCCCCTCTTAAAAAAAGAAAGAAAAATCCGTATGTTTAAAGCTGCGTTATGGGAACCGTGTCAAATTTCGTAAAACGCGAAAACAAGAAAATGTGAGTGTGAGGAAACACAAAATGTCCTGAATCATCCCGAAGAGGTGCGAGCTTCCTGGCGGGAGGTTTGAGGTGTCAGGAGAAAGCACAAGTTGAAAGAGACAAGTCAACTGCAGGAATCCTGGGGAAGGTCCAAAGAGGCGCGAGCAGCCTGGCGATGGAAGCCGGCTCTCCCCTTTTTCCGAAACATGCGCTGATCATTTTGTATAAATAGGGACGTTTGCGCTTCATTGTTTCATCATCCGAAACACAAAATCATCTCTACAAAACCTCTTCTTCTTCCACAAAAATATTTCATGGATGCTTTCGAGAACGCATTGCGACAATGGTGCCGGGATTTGTCGCCTCCCGAAAAGTATCAACTCGCTTGCATGGGAGTTGGTCAATTGTTGGTGCTTCGTCAAGTCAAGATGCAACCTTCATTTCTTGAAGCATGTTCTCGGTTTTGGGATTCGAAACACCATGTTTTTGTTTTCCCGAAAAGCGAAATTTGCCCTTTTGCCGAAGAAGTTGGAGCCATTGGTGGGTGTCCGGGTTGTGTTCCGGTGCTTCCTCCGACTCGGTTGTGCTACAAGGAGAAATTCCGTTCCATGTTGGGCTTATCAACAAGCCAAATAAACTTTCTTCTTGCTCCACATGGTGTGGATATGTTGGCTCTTATCAACATTTGTTCAAGCCGATTAGATGTTAATGTCTCGGAGGTGGCTAGGAGAAGGGCTCTTGCATTTTGCCTTGTCCATGTGTACCTCTTTGTTGATGTCTTGAAGAAGGAGGGGCCAAGATGCCATGGTAGCATGACCCTTATCCATGTGATTGAGCAAATGGAGCATGGTAGAGATCCATCATGGTTGGTGCTTGGAGAGATCATCTAAGCTTTGAACAAGGAAGGCTCTTGTGGAGAAGCTCCCTCTTTCGGATCCCCAAGGATCCTCCAAGTGTGGCTATTGGAGAGGCTAAGGTATGTAGAGCCTCTGGTTGATTCTTCTTCTTATTCCTTCTGTCACCTTACCATGAGGAAGAAGTTGTACCCGGATAGTTTCGCTTCCACCGAGGCCTGTTGGGCCGCAAGATTGGCGGAGGAGGGTGATCCTCATATCCGTTGGGTGGTGCCGTGGTGGCACTTGAGATCCTTCACGGGGTTGCCCGCTTCGGGTGCTAGTCCTCGTTCTTTGATGGTGGTGGGTTTGAAGGTTGTTTCCTTCATATATCCTGAAAGGCTCATGAGGCAAATGGGGCGTCAACAAAAGGTGCCCGCTCAAGATACTCTTGTCCAAGAGAATATTTTCCGGAACTCCGAGCTCGTGGAATTCTTCGAAAGATGGTGGGCCACTCGGCCGCTTTGGGAGGTGCCAAACCCCGCTGCCACGACATGGGTGACTCCCGCTTATGTCAAGTGGTCACGTGCTCCGTCCTTGGAAGAGAGATCTAAATTTCGTAAGGACGAGGTTGTCGACTTGAAGTACCGAGAGGTTGGCATGGCCAACCGTGCCTTCTTTGAGGAGTATGTTGATGGAGCTACCCCCGATGTGATGAGACCACCGAAGAGGAGGAGTTCCGGCCCCACGAATATGGTGGGCCGTGCATTGGCTCGTCTTGGGTCAAATATGGGACTTGTGCTAGACCGGAGGCCGTCGCCGTCTTAGATCCGTTGAGGATCCGTTCCGAGGAGGAAATCTGTTGGAATATGTGTCCTCCGACAATAATGCTATCACAATTGTCGATCATGATGATCACATGTTTAAATCTCATTTTAAGAATACATGTGAGATGTAATATTTTACAGTCAACTGGTCCACACATATCGGTAATGATTGGCTGACTAGAGTTTGACATTACTGTCGTGCGACGGTGGTGATCAGTTGATCCCCTTAAGTCATACCTATAGGGAAATACTCTTAATTGATTATTTAATTGATCGTATGCCGATACGAGTTAATTAAATTGCTTAAAATTGACGGATGATTTTGTGAGTAAAGTTAACGTGTCTTTATTGTAATTTGATTAAATGAGATACGGTCTAAGTAATCAAATTGTTTTATTACTTAGATAAAATTATTATTTATGAAACAATTGAAATTAAAATTGAATGAATAATTTATTATAAATACAAGATGTTGTAATTTATAATTTGATAAACCATTTTGGTACAAGTAATTATGAATTACTAAGTCGATTTTTGTACATGACGTATTTTAATTAATACGTTGATTTTTAATATGTTAAAAATACATTACATTGTGACATGTCATGTAACATGTAACATATGACAAATTGACAAATGACAAAATAAAATGGACCTTCCATTTTATTTTGTATGTAACGAAAATTGGAGGGAGTATTAGTGGAAAAATTATGTTGATTATTTTAATAAGAGAAAACATAATTATTAAAGCCTAATCTCTAGCCATGCAACCCTACAAGCTTTTGAGAAGAGCAAAACTAAAAGGCATTGGGCATGTTACCCAAGGCCAATAATTCGGCCACCATAGGGAAAAGAAAAGAGTTTTTCTTTTCAATTTTTTATTCATTCATCATTTTTACACAACATTTTCTAGTGTAAGAAAATTTATTCTCTACAATTTGTGATAATTCTAGAGAGATAAACTCACTAATCTCTTCTCTCTCAACCGAAAAACAAGAGAGAACAAAAATATTTTGTGTCAAAATTTTAAGTAAGACTAATCCTAATACTAGATCATATTATTTTAGTCTTTAAGAGTATTCCTTGGGTATTCATTTTTGGGAGAGATTCTATACTTGAATCTTTGTTCATCCATTATTTGGAATGCTCAAGAACTAACAAGAAGGAGATCTTGTTGGTGCCCATAAAACCGAAATCACATAGTAAGGAACATGATTTCTTCCCTTTTCTAATTATGTTTGCATGCATAAGATCTAAGTTTTAATTTTATGACTAAATTAAAATGTAACATATATGAATATGTAAATTAATGAGATATAGATTTCTAACAAAATCCATGCTAGGCGGGCCAACAAGAAGAACAAGGGGAAGATGTACCCCGAGGGAAAAGGCAAGGTTAGAATGGAAGAGTGAAGACCTCCATTACCCACTCTATTATTATGTTGTATTATTGTTGTGAGTTTTTATTATGTTGTACTAGCTAGTTATTGTGTGTTTTGTGCTAGTTTTATTATGTGAGGTGTTTTGGTTGACACCTTAGCTTTGACAAGTTGTAGACTTATCGAGCTCTATTTGTTGAAATTGTAATCCCTCCCATCATTAATTAAATAAGAGGATTGCTCGTGTCAAAACTTGTGAACGCTTGTTTCTTCCATCCATTTGGTGAAGGTAATTCGATTTGAATCGTCCTAAACAATTGCACTTGGGAAAGTGGTATTTTGTGGAAAGGGAGAAAGGCTTATTTTGTATTTTTGTGGAAAAAGGGAATGGTTTTCCTTTCTCTTTTTTTTGGGATGTTTTTATGTGGGGATGGTTGTTTTTTTTTATTGTGGGAATGGTTGTATCCTTCTTGTGTAAGAAAGGACTGCCTACGTATTCACCTGGAGAGGTGAAATCAAACCATGATCGTAGTTCGAAATGTCTTGTGAATGTGAATTAGGTTTTATGGTTGTATCCCTCAGGCATAAGAGGGACAGCCTACTATCCACCTGAAGAGGTGAAATCAAACCATGCTCGTAGTTTAGGGGGTTGTTTTGTTTTAGTGAAAATGGACGTTGCCTTTGATAGATCAAAGGACATTCAAAACGGGCAAGGTGTCGCAGCTTAGACTCGATAAAACATGCAATTTCAAATCAGAACACGTTGAGGAATTTGACTTGAAAAGGGTTGAGGTCGTTGCTAGTTGTAAAGCTAGGCTAGGTCGTTGGCTGTTATGGTTCAAGGGTAGTATTTCTTGAGTTGGTCTAGGTTGGTTGGATTTGTAAAGTCCTCCCCATCTAGGTCACTCAGTCTCACTGCGCCCTTCGAAAGTATTTTCTTGACCAGGTATGGCCCGGCCCAGATGGGTTTGAATTTCCCCCTCGGACCGACGGGCAATGGTGCTCGAACTGACTTGAGGACCAAGTCGCCCTCCTGGATGTTTCTGGGTTTAACCTTCTTGTTGAATGCCCGTTGTATACGTCGTTGGTATAGCTGGACGTTGTGCAAGGTGTTGAGTCGCCGTTCGTCTAGAAGAGTGAGTTGTTCGTACCTTCGACGGGTCCATTCCGCCTCAGGGACTTGACTCTCCAGTAGGATGCGTAGAGAAGGGACCTCTAACTCTACCGGTTGAACCGCCTCCATACCGTATGCTAGGTAGAAGGGTGTGGCGCCTGTCGGTGTTCGAATGGAGGTTCGGTATCCCTAAAGTGCGAATGGGAGTTTGCTCGGCCAATCGCGGTATTTGTCTTGCATTTTCTTGATAATGGTGACAAGAGTTTTGTTCGCTGCCTCCACCGCTCCATTGGTTTGGGGACGGTAGGGGGATGATCGATGTCGCTTGATTTTGTACTTGTCCAGCAAAGCTTGAGTTTCCGCCCGGAAGTGAGAGCCTTGATCGCTGATGATTTCATGGGGTACCCCATATCGGCAGATGATGTTGTTTTGAATGAACTTGGCCACTTGTTTGGCGGTCCAGACTGCATATGACTGCACTTCCACCCATTTGGTGAAGTAGTCGATGGCAACGAGGACGAAGCAATGCCCCTTGGTGCCTATCGGGTTGACTTTCCCGATGATGTCGATGCCCCAGGTTGAGAAAGGCCAGGGTGATGTCATGGTGTACAAAAGGGATGGTGGTATGTGTTGTATGTTGGCGAAGATTTGGCAATTGTGGCAATGTTTGACGTAGTTACGGCAATCGGCTTCCATGGTGGTCCAGTAGTAACCTAGCCGCATTATTTTCCGTGTAAGCATCATTGCACTCATGTGAGGGCCACATTCTCCGTCGTGAACCTCTGCCATGACTTTTTTGGCTTTGTGATGGTCAATGCAAAGGAGGAGAATTCCTTGGGGTGTTCTTTTGTAGAGTTGATTCTGGTTTATCACGAATTGCGATGCAAGTAAACGGATGGCTCTTTGTCCTCTTTGATCAGAGTTGGGAGGGAATTCGTTTTTGGTTTTGTAATTGGGGATGGCTTGGTACCAAGGTTCATCATGGCTTTCCTCGTCGTTGATAATAGCACAAATGTGGGCTGGCTCGCTCCTTCTCTCGACACATAGGGGCATTGATGTCATGTCGTCAGGTATGTTGACGAGCGCGGAAAGTTTTGCCAGGGCATCGGCTAATTGATTTTCCTCTCGTGGCACGTGGAAGTAGTCGAATTGGTCGAAGAATTCGGCCTCTTGTCTGATCTTCGCTTGGTAGGGAGCTAAGCTATCAGATCGGATTTTCTATGATCCGGACACCTGATTGATGATGAGCGAGGAATCGCCGTGGACCCTCAATCTCTTGATGCCAAGTGTGATGGCTGCTTGTAGGCCGATGAGACATGCTTCATATTCAGCGGCCTTGTTGGTGACGGCGAAGTCTAGCTTGACCGAGATTGGAACATGTTCTCCCTCTGGTGATATTAGAAGGATTCCTACCCCGAAGCCTCTCAGATTAGATGCACCATCGAAGTATAGGTCCCATGCGTCGGAGTCGGCGCAAAGGATGTCATCGTCAGGAAGTGACCAAGTGTCGGTCGTTGGATCCTCGTTGACGGGATTCTCTGCCAGGAATCAGCGACTGCTCTTCCCTTGATGACCTTGAAGGGTACAAACTTGAGATCGAACTCGGACAACATGAGTGTCCATCTAGACAGCCTTCCGTTTAGTGCGGGATTTTCGAAGATGTATTTAACCGGGTCCATCTTGGAGTAGATGTGGACCGTATAGCTGAGCATGTAATGTCGCAGCTTCTTTGTTGACCATACTAGGGCAAGGCATGTCTTTTTCAATTGGGTATGCTTCGTCTCATACTCAATGAACTTTTTGCTGATGTAGTAGATGGCTCGTTCTTCGTTGCCAACTGTTTGTGCTAGCATTGTTCCCATGGCCGTGTTGGTAACAGTCAGGTATAGGAATAGAGGAATCCCCGATTGAGGTGGCATGAGGACAGAAGGTTTGGATAGGATTTCTTTTATCCTGTGGAAGGCCTTCTGACAGTCGTCGTCCCAATCGGTGTGATCGGAGGCGCGAAGCTTTTTGAATATCGGCTCGCAAATCATAGTGAGCTTGGCAATGAAGCGGCTGATGTATTGGACCTGGCAGAGAAATCCCCGAATCTCCTTCTCGTTCCTAGGCCGAGGCATTTGTTGAAGGGCTTTGATTTTGGTTGGATCAATCTCAATGCCTCTTTTGCTGACGACATGTCCCAAGAGTTTTCCGGAGGTAACCCCGAATGCACACTTCTGAGTATTTAGTCTCATGTTGTATTTCCGCAGACGAGCGAATAATTTCCAGAGGGCATTGATGTGGCCGTCCCGTTCTTTTGATTTGACAATCATGTCATCGACATACACCTCTACCTCCTTGTGCATCATATCATGTAGGAGAGTGGTGGCGGTTCTTTGATAGGTTGCTCCAGCGTTGATGAGGCCGAAAGGCATGACCGTGTAGCAATATGTACCCCACTGTGTAGTGAACCCAGTCTTGTGCATGTCTTCCTCAACCATTTTAATCTGGTTGTACCCAGCATACCCGTTCATGAATGATAGGAGAGAATGTTCGGCAGTGTTGTCCACCAGAATGTCAACATGTGGCAATGGGAAGTCGTCCTTAGGACTTGCCTTGTTCAGATCCCTGAAGTCGACGCAAACCCAAATTCTTCCGTCTTTCTTTGGTACGGGCACAATGTTGGCCACCCAGTCAGAGTATTCAGGCACTTTGATGAACCCAGCCTTGAACTGTTTGTCCACTTCTTCCTTGGTTTTTAGGGCCCACTCAGGACGCATCCGGCGTAGCTTCTGCTTCACAGGTTTAGCCCCGGGTTTAATGTGTATCCGGTGCTCTGCGATCTCTCTGTCAATCCCAGGCATGTCTCTGTAAGACCAGGCGAACACGTCCTTGTATTCGTGGAGGAGATCAATGAACTGCTGTCTCTTCAAGGGGTCCAGGGTTGTCCATATCCTAAGTTCTTGAGGTGTATTGTCGGTTTCTACGTTAATAGGTTCGGTCTCCTCAATGATGGGGGTTCTGGTTTCCCGCTTGTCATGTTCTTTGGCTAAGTGAGGTGGGTAGTCACTCAAGTCAAATTTCTCATAGTCATTCAGAATTGCATTGCAGTTAAAATGAGACGAGTCATATGCAAACTTAGCGTTCATTAAGTTGACACGAGCGAAAAGCTCGGAAAGGACAGACATCTCGTGGTCAGTCAGAGGCGACACAACAGAGGAAGTGGCCCATGGAACAGGCTCCAGGTTGTCACCATTCATGGGAATGGGGGTGACCCTAGTAGACTCAACCTCTGAATCAGCCACGACTTTGTGATAAAACAGTGGGAAGGGAACCTTGACTGGGACATCAGGAGCATTAGGAGCTACGATAGACTCTGACTCCGACTCAGACTCAGAATCAGATCCTTCTTCACGTCCCTCCTTGAACATAGGGCCTTCTCCAGTTGTTATCTTGAGAATGCCGCCTTGGCAATCGGTCCACTTGACGGTCTTCCTCCAGCCTTGGGTGGCTTTCTCCGGGTCAGTATCAGAGATCATGGTGGTTGGATCAAATTGATTGTCCTTCAGGGCGATGTTGATGATGTCCTCATAGTCGAGGTGTTTGACGTTATCTTGTCCGTCAAGGCATGGTGACGGTTTGGACTCAGTTGATGCAGTTTCGATGTTGTCGGGGATAAAGTAGCAGTCCTTGAAGACTTCCACTCTCGGGTACCTAGCCTTCACCACAGAGTCATAGATTGGCTCCGGAAAGCCATTGTAGGCCTCAGACTCTCCCTCGGGGACAAAGTATCCGTTGAGAGTCAGATGATAGGGACGGAGGATAACTCCGTGCTTCTTGCGTTTTCGGACTAGGAGGTTCATCTCCTGGATATCTTCTTCGGCGGGTTCGTATCCCAGCCCAAAAGGAATGTTGGGGACCTTAACCTGTTTCAAGGGAGGCAATGGGTTCAGTGGATCGAGCGGCAAACCCGGGAAATAACCCTGACGCATCATAATATGGTTGACCGTGAGGTTGGTGAACGGGTCACAATCAGAGGGCGTCAATTCGTCAGTTATGGCGTTTACGGCTCGGAAACCCCACATTTCGTTGTCGTCCTCCTCAATGGCTTGGGAGGCCATCCCCTTTCTCATAACTGCTTTGATTGGGGAAGCGGGAATTGTGATCGTTCTCCCGTTGAAGGGGACCCTGATCTTCTGGTGGAGAGTTGAGTTGACCGCCTTGACGGCGTGAATCAAGGGACGTCCCTGGAGCATGTTGAAGGATGCGTCGATGTCGACCACTTGAAAACTGGTTTGTCTTTCCAGTGCTCCGGTTGCGATGGTGAAAGTAATAAGCCCGGCAACCTTGCGGTGAGTACCATCGTAGGCGCGTACTCCTTGATTCGTTGGGACCAAGTCAGCTTCCTTGATACCCAGCCTGTGGGTAGTCTTAAGAGGAATGACATTCACCGCGGAACCGTCATCCACGAGGACAATGGGTATATTTTTCTGGAGGCATTGTACGGTGATATACAAGGCCAGGTTATGATTGGCTCCGAACGGAGGGATGTCCTCGTCGGAGAAGACGACCGGGTTATTCAGATCAGGGGCGTCCCTCGCCATGTGCGCCACTATTTCTTCTGGGGAAGAGGTGGAGGGCACGACTAATTTTCCTAAGGCCTACAGCAAGGCCTGTCGATGCTCAAAAGACGTTGCGATCAGTTGCCAAATTGAGATTTCGGCTTTCGCTTTCGGAGTCCGTTTGATTGAGTTCTCGGGGGCCTTTGGTTGAGTGTCCACCTCTGGGACGATTTGGTCATTCGTTGTAGGAACGACCGTTGGATTGTTCGGATTCTGATAGGGACGTCCGGACCGGGTGAGATGTCCGATTTCTTTCGCCCGTTTCTCCTTCCCTGGGATGATATAGGCATCCTCAACATCATCTCTCCATATGCCGTTAATTTCGGAGTCTCGAGGATACCTTGGAGGGGTATTCCTCGGTGGGTAGTTCTTGTGAGGGATATCTTTGTGAGGATGGTTTTTGTGAGGGTGATTTTTATGGGGGTAGTTATTTTGAGGGTAATTTTCGTGAGGTCTATGCCAGAATGGTCGTGGGAGCAATCCATCCTGGGGTGGGTAGTTTTGAATGCTCAGGGAATTCTCCCTTGGGCGCAGTGGCGGTGGATTGAAAATGAGTCGACGGTAGGCGTCGTCGAGTCGGGTGATTCTCTGAGAGAGGCTGGCTATGGCCTCTTCAACTTGTTGAAACATAGTGAGCATAGTGGCAGCACTAAACACAAACACTCCGTCCGAAGGATCTTTCCCCAAAGCATTTACTTTGTCGTCAATTGGCAGGATGAGGTGAGAGGAGTCTAGGGTCGGTTCATCGTCAGAGTTGGCGTGGATCCCCAAAGGATTCGTCTTGTTATTCGGCTTAGTTGGTGGGGGTAATGGCAAATCTCCCTTCTCAATCATGTCTTGAATGAGGTGCTTGAGCTTGAAGCAAGTTTCGGTATCGTGCCCCTTCCCTCGATGATACCGACAAAGAGGCGTTGGGGTTCCGAACCGGACGTCTTGGCATCGCGGATCCGGGTGGGTCCGATCGGTTGTAACTTCCCTTGGTCCATGAGCCTTTTCGGGGCACTTGCATAAGTCGACCCTATGTTGGTGAACACTCTCTGGGGGCGCTCAGTTTTCTTAGCAGATGGTTCGACGAGGTTGACCTCATCAATCTTGTTTGTCTGGCCGTAAGGGCGAGATCCGGTTGAGGTGGATCCCTGTTAACCTCTGCCAGTAGTCTTGGCTAAGACACCCTTTCGGAGGTCGTCCTCAATGCGCGTCCCAAGAATCTGCAGATCTTGGAAGGTCTTGATATTCTGATACCTCAGTAGGTTGGCATAAACCGGGCGGAGATTGTTGACAAACTTTTCTACCAAAGCTGATTCACTCGGCTTACTGACCAATTGAGTACTCACCCTCCTCCAACGGGTTATGAACTCAATGAACCCCTCCTTGTCGTTCTGGGTTAGAACTTTGAGCGTACGGGTATTGGCCTGGATCTCGACATTGTCGGCATACTATTTGGCAAACTCAACTGCGATCTCATCCCAAGTAGTAAGCTTTTTCGGATCAAGGGAGTAGTACCATTGGCGAGGAATCGGCTCCAAAGAGGATGGGAAGATCCGGGTAAAAAGCTCCTGTTTGACCCCATTAATGGCCATGTAGTCTTTGAAAGCACGGATATGGTTAAGTGGGTCCTCCACTCCCTTGAACTTAGGCACATCGGTCAGGGTGAAGTTGTCGTCGCAACTTGGTCCCCAACAGTTCGAAACTTGGTTGTTCTCAAGATGGATATTGTTACCCCGGGCTGAAGTCGTTCTTCCAAGAGTTTCACCTCTTCTTAGTTTCGATCGAGGTGGGGTATTGTGTTCCCCGTTTCCTTGTTCTCGAGGGCGTCGATACGGGTCTCGACGCGATCCAGGGTGACCTTAAGAGCGGTAAGCAGGCTGGCTAGTTGATCAGTTGTGACATCTCTGTTGTTATCATTGTTGTTGGACGAAGCTGAAGACGGGGCCATAGCTCTGAGGCAGAAAAAAGGCTCACATTACAACTCAATCCGACACGGTTCCAAGACAGAACGCAGACAACGTAAAGGACGAGACAAAGATCAGACTCAACAAGACGTGGTGATCGTGTGTGGTCCCTCGGTGCTGACTCGATTTATGACGTGACGGTGTTTTACCGAACTTTTGACACGGGTCCAACATGACGGCGTGACGCCGTTGGATGGGTCTCGTGGTGAGACGACTAATAAGTAAAGACCCATAAGTACGTTTGGTTTGACTCGATAGACACGAGGCGGAATTGGAATGGTGGACTGAAGTTTTCGAAAATAGAAATTTTCAAAAGATTCATTTGTCGCTTTAATGCACGGCTTCCAAAGATAGAAATCTCCGCAAGTCGATCAGTTGAAAGGGTTGTCTTATGTTTATTTGAAAAAGACGGTTTGAGTTTGAGTCGACTCGGAAAACAATGCATTCTTTCCCAAGACGGTTTTTGAAATTCAAAATTGTATGTTTTGAAAATCGGGTTTGAAATGTTTGAAGAGGTCTCGGGGATGGTGTATGGTGCTCGGGATCTCGAAAGTGTCTCGAGAAAAGGGTGTGTGCTTTTCTCGGGTTTTGAAAGGCGCGAAACAGGTTAAAATCCGTGTCTAGACGCGGCGATTATAACGGCGTAAAAAAAGGTGATTTGACATGGTTATACAAAACCAGGTTTGAAAATCGTTATTACGACGGCCTAGAAAGGCGTGTTGAAATGGTTATACAAAACCGAGTTTGAAAAAATCGTCATTACGACGGCCTAGAAAGGCGTGTTGAAATGGGTATACAAAACCGGGTTTGAAAAATCGACATTACGATGGCCTAGAAAGGCGTGTTGAAATGGTTATACAAAACCGGGTTTGAAAATTGTCATTACGACGGCCTAGAAAGGCGTGTTGAAATGGTTATACAACACCGGGTTTGAAAATCATCATTACGACGGCCTAGAAAGGCGTGCAACGGTCGGCGAAAGACCGAGGTTTGAAATGGCCATTATAATGGCGAAGAAAGGTGATTTTGAAAGTTTGAAAATGACACGGAAGGACTTATGATCAAGTAGCACATAAGCACTCGTAGTTCATTATATTATGCATTATGTTGACACGGGTTTTGGCTTAAAAGGGTGGGTTACACACCAAGCAATCAAATCCCGATTTGCGAGAAGGATACCAATCCAAACAAAATGTGTAAGGAGGGTGCCCTAGCCTCGTGCTCGAAAGTGATGAAAGCTCTTTGACGAAACAGAAATGTGTAACGTCAACGGTATGCTTGACTCAATCGGGATTCGAAACGCGGGGATGAGAAAACGCACGCCGACGAGACGAGCCAATTGGTCGAAAAGGGTTAGGTTGTGGCCCCGGACAAGGAACCCGACCGTGACCGTAATATCAATTAATGCATTCCAACCAAGACCTCGTTCGAGTCTCACCATCTAGGGATCACAAAGACGTAAGTGTCCTAGTTATCCCCAGCAGAGTCGCCAATCTGGGGACATGGCCCACCTACAAGCCCACTTTGATCTGCGGACATACAACGGTCTTTTTGAAAGCCACGCTCGGCAGCGTAAAAATGCTTTCGACCGGATCGCTTTAGATCGGTCGGTTTCTTCTCGGTAAGGGTCTCGAAACGATTAGAGATGTTCGGAGTTGCCACCAAGCATTTGTGGGATGCCTGGAACCCGTTCGAAATCCACTTTATACCTCGGTCAAATTGAAGCACAAAGCAGCGTTTGACATAGGTACTAAAGATAAGGAAATCGTCCCTCTTCAGCATCCTATCTCTAGAATGACTCTCGTACGCCCTGGATAAGGTCGTCCACTATCCAAAGTTTCTGAGTAAGAGGTGAAGGTACGTATTGGGAAGTCCTTTAATCAGACACCCAATCCCGCCCGCGTTTAGCGGCCTCTACTGATCGATCTTGGTTGGTTGAATGCAAAAATTGATAAAACGGTTTAAATGCATAAATGCGCATCCAATGATTTAAACCTAACATGTGAGCGCTTTCTAAGTCGGTTGATTTAATCCAAGTATCAAGTATAAGATGTCGAGTTGGATTAATGATTGATTTGCATGCAAGACGGAAATTAAACATCCATTTACCGTATTAGGTTTAGGGTGCATAACATGATCCATTTGTCTTAGTAAGGCATCTTGCAAATATGGTTTCGAATAGTCATCTGATCCGTCCTATATCCGGGCTAACCGGAGTCGGGATCCTCCTAGACTAATGCTGGAAGGGAACAAGCCCTATACCAGACGGCTATATGAGGCGCGAGCCAGCCGGCGGTGTAAGGGGTCTCCCTCTGGTTTTGAAAATGAGAAATGGTGAGCCTTTTTAGGCGCGGGTTAGCACACGGTTTATATGCCGTGTTTTGACCTTTTAGAAAACGTTATAAAACGTATTGAAAATGGGTGTTTGAACCCGGTTTGACTTGAAGGGGTCGTTTAGACCGCATTTGTTGATTTGAAGACCTAGACTCGAATAATCATCATTATTTTGATAATATTCGGTGTCGGGTTCGATTTGACAAACTTGATATGAATAGTTTTGAAAGTGATTATGGACTAATTGTCTTAAGTCCATTTGAATGTTATTAGTCGATACTCATCATCGTACCCGGGTTAAAATCCGGCATGGTATGTAGAACCAAGGATGATTTTGTGTTGGTGACTAATATGTTTGTTTGAAAATGTAAAGAAATGAAATAAAAGGCTTTAAAACACCTTTTAAATGTCATTAACCAAATATTATCACCGAAACACGAATTTAACCTTCATGGTATGAGGAACCAAGGGTGAAAAATGTTTTATGGTTAAAACAAGTGAAATAAAATGAAAAGAGTACGAAAATACTTGAAATGGTGAAAACCTATTACAAATATAAAGATGGATTAAAAGGAAATGACGAGAACAAACACGGTTGATCTCTGGTCTGAACACCCCATTTAGGCGCGGGCCGCCAAGCGACCTAAGGGGCTTCTCGCCTCGGACCAAAAATCGTTTTGCTCGTTTATTCCATGTTTTGGTTCATGTTATGCATGTTTTAGCATGTTATAGTCATGAAACAAATGAAAACATAATAAAAGAGGATTTTTGCACCCTCATACTTACATTTTTGGTTATGGCGAGTGACCGACGTAAGTGTAACAACTCGTTTGATCGGAAAAAACTCGGTTTAAAACCGTTTTGGTAAGTAAAAAGAGTGTTTTAAAAGTTTAGTGATGGTGTAGTGGTCAAAGTGGTCGGTCAAGTAATTTAATGCACGATGACGGTACCAAACAATGTGTAAGGCTCGTGTTTACGATCGGTAGGTCGTAAATACGCGTCGGGTTGTGACTTAAGAAGTCGAGTCGAGAATTTTAAGGGAGAAAAGTGGGGGCGGATACTCGCGTAAGTCTCAAATGGGTGGTATTTGAGGGGTATTTATAGGGAAATGAGTGGTTGTGTGAGTTTTGAGCGACGTGGCCACTTGGGCTGCTCAAAGAGGCGCGAGCCACGTCGCGGTTCTTCGAGTTGTGTTGTCACTTTCACAACAAATGCAATCATGATTTGTTCTATCCTAGGTTTTGTAGTCACATGTTTGGTTCTTGACCATTCATGAATCCGAGAAAAACTTAAGTTAGAAGGTTTGAAATGTTTTATTTTTGGTGGTTGACTCGGTTTGACTCATTGTTGGAGTCGGGATTTGAATTTTTGAGTCGGTTTTTGCTCCGGTGCCGGTTTTGACTCTAGTTAGTGTCATTGCGACCCCGTCGTCGTGCATTCAACACTCCAGGTATTTTTGAAATGTTTTGAAATGTTTTATTTTCGAAATCGTTTTAAGTTTTCCGACGTAAAGTTGTACACAAACTCTCGATCAAACGCCGCAATTCCAAAACATGTTGTAGTCCGATAATCATCGGGTGTTTGTTGGAGTATCAGCAAATACTGGGTATCTACAATAACTCATGAATGTAATGAACTTAGAGAGTCAAACTAAAATGAACCCGGGTAGGAGTTGATAAGAGCTAATGCAAAGACTTAGGATACGTCCTAAAGTCACAAACTCGCAATACAACTCTGAACCGGTCACTATGGGGTGTCATGGGATCGCTATGTGTTTACTAATGTTCATATGAATATGTTGGATGGATGATATGTGGTTGAATGGAGGATATGGTGGAAAAGATGAAGGTAATTGTATATGATAATATGATTGTGGTTAAGCATGTTGTGTGGTGAAATGATTGATAATGTGGCAATATTAGTAACATGTGAATAGGAGATGTTGTGTAGTATATGTATGTTTTTCTGTTGTGAAAAGTTATAAAGTTACAGGCGTGCGGGTAGTTAGAATTGTCAGCATGACTCGATCAAGTTGGGGTAACTCGATCGAGTAGGGTGGAATCGATCGAGTGGGTATATGTGTACGTTGGGTAGTAGCTGCTGTTTTGTGCAACTCGATCGAGTAAGGAGAGTACTCGATCGAGTGTTGGCTACTCGATCGAGTACGTATGTGACTCGATCGAGTGTGTTTTTATGCCTGCTCTGGTCAGGTTGTGGAGTTGGGGTACTCGATCGAGTAAGTGGGCAACTCGATCGAGTAGGTGTGGTTACTCGATCGAGTAGGTTCTGTGCGGGTCATATTTGCTTTGAGCCATAGGCTATGTTCTTACGTTTATCTCTCCTCTTATAGCTCAAAGATATGCTGCCAAAGAGGTCAGCTATGTATGCTAGGGCTCAGGAGATGAGTGTGGACGAGATTGCCAAGATGCTCGAGCATCAGGATGCGCTTACCGAAGCCCTTAAGAGGTTTGGGAAAGATAAGGATGCCGGAGCAAACTTTGCCAAGATGAGCACTACTATATCCCGCTTTAACCCAAAGGAATATATGGGTACAGGTGCGCCGATTTTGCTCAACAATTAGCACCGTGAGATGGAGAATATCTTAGGAGTGGTACATTGTCCTGAAGAATTTAAGGTAGAACAAGTTGCGTTCTACCTGAGAGATACAGCGGGGGAGTGGTGGGATAAGGTGAGACAGAGCGCCCTAGACCTTAACCTAAAGTAGTGTAAGTCTGCTATTCCATGGACCGAGTTTAAGAGAGCTATGAGAAGGGATTTCGTTCCTGAGCATGTTCGCAGTAAGTTGCGGGAGGAGTTACATTCTTTCAAGATGACCTCAGATATGACCGTGGCGGAGTATTACCACAAGTTCAATAGGAAATCGAGATATGGTGAGGATATGGGGCTGAGTAAGGATAACTTAGCACTTCAGTTTGAGAAGGGCTTGACCTATCAGATCATGGAGAAGCTACCGGTTGGGGTCCTTACCGATTTTAAGGAAGTTTATGATAGAGCAGGACGAGCTGAGAGGTTGGTCAAAATAGCCAAGGAAAACAAGGAGAGGGGTCCGGAAAAGAGAAAGGCTGAGGGTGGTGGTCAGTTTAGTTATAAGAAGGGTAATCACAACCAGGTAAGGGCTTATCATCGGGATCGAGTTTCAGTGTTAGAGCTTCTTATGGCTGTGGTCGTGGTAGTAGCAGCAGTTGGGGTATCTCGTGTTTCAACTGTGGAGGTATGGGTCACAAGAGGCATGAGTGTACTAGTGCCGGGAAAGACGTTTTCAGAGGCCATCACAGGGGAGCTTTTCGCAGGGTCTGACACAAAGCTATCATAGAAAGCGACCAGCTGTGTCATGGAGTAATCATTGAGGGAAGAGCAGCAACGACGGTTAATTCAACTGCAATGGCAGTAATTCTTATCAGAAACCAGCGGTTAACAACAATCAGGGGTCAGCTGCCAAGCCTTCTACTTTAGCTAGCACAGTACAAGGAGGTGGACAAAAGACCAGTGGCAAGCTGTTTATGATGGACAAGAAAGCTGCTGAGGATGATGCACACGTGATCACCGGTACCTTTCTTGTTAATGATGTTTCTACCTTTGTTTTGTTTGATTTGGGGACGTCACACTCTTTTGTATCGCCTGGTCATGCTAAGACTATGGGTTTGAGAGAGTTTGAGTCTGTAAAAGATGAAGTTTTTATACCGTCGGGTGAGTTAATGTCTTGTGGGAGGTTAAATAAGGTGGAATGCATGATAGTTGGGCATGTTGATCTTCCAGTGGATTTGTTAGAATTTCCTATGGATGGTTTTGAGATGATAGTTGGTATGGATTGGTTGGGTAAGTACAAAGCTAGAATAGACTGTCACCAAAAGAAAGTTTCTTTGAGAGGTCCCAAGGGAGTTAGTGTGTCTTACCGTGGGTCTGTTGTCAAACCCAAAGTCAAAGTGATTGCAGCGGTGACATTGAAGTCTTACTTGAGGAAGGGGTGTCCTTTGATTCTATGCCATATGAAATATCATAGTATGGTAGAGCCGATAGCATATGAGATACCAGTGGTGGGAGTGTTTCCAGATGTTTTTCCAAAGGAGATACCGGGTTTACCACCAAAGAGAGAGATAGATTTCAGTGTGGAGTTGAAACCATGTACGGGACCGATCTGTAATACTAAAGTTTTCTATGCTTTTGGGTACTCTATCGAATGGGGCTTACTCTATCGAGTAAGTAAGTTTGGTTTACGAAACAGTGTTCTGCTGATTGGTACTCGATCGAGTAAGTGTGGCACTCGATCGAGTAAGGGTCACTCGATCCAGTAAGTGACTTACTAGATCGAGTAAGTCGGTTCTGCGTGTTGTTTTAGCCGAGTTTTGTTAGTAACGCGTGATTGATATTTAAAGCTTTCCGTCAGTTCTTTTATCATTTTCATCTTTTCTAAAACCTCTGAAAAGAAAAGCAAGTTACGTTACTTTCATCTTCGCGTTGCTATCAAGTCCCAAAGGCTAGGAGTCGGATCGTCGTGTTCTTTATGCCGTTGAGTTTGTCGTGTCGTGGGTAAGATCCTTGTATAGTTTTTATATCGTTACGTTAAGTTTGTTTAAAACCCTAATTGGGTAATTTGGGGGGTTTTGGGAGTATGATGTTGTATTAGATGTTAATGGTATGATTATGTGTTTATAGGAGGTGGTTTCGTAGAGGAGCAATTTTGAATAGCAGCCTTGTGACGATCGTGGTGATTTTCTTATTCCAGGTAGGGTTTCCCTACTCGGTTATTGATTACATAGTTGTTGATGATGGTTGTCTTTATTGTTGATCTTTATCGTATTGGATTGTATTGGTGTTGTTGTTGTATAATTGGTTGTGTTGTGTTTCTCTGTGGTTCACGAGGCATGTCCTTCGCTGAGTGGAGTCAGTTGTGGGAGTGGCTTCATACCCTTGATTCGCCCTCTATGGAACCCGCCACAGGAGGGGATGTGCACATTAAAGAACATGGGTTATTGCTCGGAATAGATGAGCGGGGATTTGGTGGGTACGGCTGCGGTCCCTCACTGGCGGCGTGGAATATCTGTTGCGATGGGTATTCTGGCAAGACTATACACTTTAGTGTGTAGTCAGGTGTGTGGAGATATTATGGAGTTCGGAGTTGTGTGTTGTTTGTATATTGTGTATCTTGTTTATGTAATCAGTAACTGACCCCGTTTTAAATGTTTTGAAAACTGTGGTGATCCATTCGGAGATGGTGAGCAGTTATTCAGCAGGTATGAGATGGCTTGCGCGAGGGATAGCTAGGATGTAGTCATCACATGTCTTTATAGTCTTCCGCTGTGTCTTGAACTTAGTTTTCTTTTCAGTTGGTTTGGTTTTGAGAACATTTGTATTTACTTTACAGTTTAATTTTGGAATTGTAATTACATAAACTCATTTACTTAATTAAGTACGTTTCTTTATGGTCTATTTGATATAAATTGCCTCGGGAAACCGAGATGGTAGCATTTTCATGCATTAAGTGAAAGGATTCGAAAACCCTCTAGTTAAACTCTTTAATTATTGATCTAAATTTCTCATAAAATTAGATGTTGATCTAGTGCATGCATAACATAATATAAACAGAAAAGTAAGAATAATGTTTCTTACATTTGTAAAAACGGTTTAGGGCACAAGTGAGGACTCCTTCCCACACTTGTTCTTGAGCTACAAGTATATGGATGATCCTCCAAAATCCCAATAGTAGAGATTCTCCTCTTGATGGCACCAAGACTACCCCTTAAATCTAATACTAAATTAACTAGATATATTATTAGAGACCTTAAAATTTAATCTAATAAAATTTCTTTTTATTACCTTTAGTAATCTTAAGTGAATTAGATTTTTGAACAATTAAATTTTCTAAAACTTATTTTAGAGAGATAAGAGAAAGTAAGAGAGATTTTCTAAATTGTAAGAATGAATTATGGGAATAAGAACAATTCTAATTCTTGTAGGGGGGAGGAAAAACCGGTGGGAGGGGAGTGGCAAGGGAGCCAATGCATGCCTCTTTTTCTTTTTAGTGTCGTTCTTATCAAAATGTATTAGGGTGTAGTATAGGCTATAATAGTAATCATTGTGTTTTCCACAATTAAAAACAATTTAACCATTTCACCCTAATACCCTCTAAAAACCGGTGCCCCTTAGGTAATATGGAGTCCATTTTATTTTTGTCAATTTTCAGTTTATCATATAATGTGTGACATGTAACATGTTGTTAATAATATTAATGCATATTTAACAATTAAATATCATTACATATATTAATTCAATTATATATAACAATTGACTAGTAGTTCATGATCACAAGTATATAAAATGGGTCATGTTAATATAATCTACAACACATTGTACTTATAATTAACTCATCATTCTTAATTTAATTGTTTCATAAACAAAATTTTAGTAATATAACATTTTAATTACTGAAATGAATCTTATTTAATCGAATTACAATAAGATACATATTCTTACTCACATATGTAAATTGTTCAATTTTAAGGAATTAATTAATCTGTATCAATATACAATTAATTAATTTATTTGTTAAGGGAATCGTCCTTTAGGTGTGACCTTAAGGGATCAACTGATCACCATCGTCAAACGACAGTAATGTTAAACTCTAGTAAGCCAATCATTACCGATTAATGTTGATCAGTTGACGTATAAAAATGAATCATCCCTTTATGTATTCTTATCATGAGTTTTAATAATGTGATCGCACTATTGTTGAGGACACATACTCCAACAATCTCCCACTTGTCCGAGACAAGTGTGCGTCACCAATTCTCTTATCCTATTACAATCTCCCACTCAATGCAAGGTGTCTTGCAGGTCGTTCTTGCAAGTGATCATATCAAAAGTGATTTCCTCGATATGGAGAGTAACCGTCTGACCGGAATTATCTACCGCAGATACCTTCCGAGCGTGGCCACGCATTTTCAGTTCACTACTCCTCGAGTGGACCTGAGATTTTTAAATAACCCTGACAAGGGGGTGTACAATTCCTATCGTACTATTTCCTTTGTCTAGCCACAGCTCATCATGACCCAAAAGATGCCCATTTGACCTTATTTACGAAAGTCATAGAGCATAATTTAAAGTCACTCTGAAATTGTGCCAACTTGGGCGAACAGACTCTAGTCAAAGAATTGACTCAAAAGAATACTATAGTAGCTCTCGCCATGACCAGGCTATACGAATTACCAGAACTCTATAAGCGCTCACTGCCCGACAGCGTGTCTCTTACAGTCTGCCTATGTGATCGACTAGTCATCTCTTATGACCTTATCGCACTTGAACTTGCCATCAATCGACTCACACTCTAATCACTTAGAGATGTAACCTCATGTAAGTAACTAGGGGCAATTACTATGTTAATCCAGTTCACTTTAATAGGGTTTAATATTGTCTTAACAACCTATTTGGATATAACAAAGCAATAGATGAGTTTAATAAACTCAAACGATAAATGCGATTATCACACATGAATACTCAATACCATATTACTACTTCATATCTTATAATCTAAATGTACATTTTACACTTGTCAAAATGCAATAAAAGCTTGGTTAGTGGATATACCATGCATCCATTCACTCCAACTTTATGAATTGTTTTTTCCTTCTATTCAACGTCATTTCTAATATCATGAACTCTTCTAAGTACATGTCTAGACTTCTTCATAGACTTCAGCTCTTTAACTTGAAGATGCTCCTTCTGTTATCATATGACTTGTGATAAAATACTTGGTGGAAGGAACTACCTATAGCCCCTTTATGAACCACTTTATCACAATGTAATCAGACTTCATTTGTAGAATTTGCAATGGTTGATTCTAAAACATTTTTCTAGTCACTTACTCCCGAGTCAATAAAATTAGCCTAGGATTTCGATAAATCCTTATTGGTTTAGAGACTAGAGTTTGTGTTACCCTTTAACACATAACTTAGTATATCATCCAAACACAAGAACGGATCCTCAAATCTTCTCAGGAATTATAATGGATGTTCTTGAAGGCTTTCAAATGACCTTCATATGAAATAACTTGTCATTGACTCATTATGCTCCAAGCATATGATTCATCATGGCATGTGCATATATTGGCATAAATGATTGTTCTAATGGAGAAAACATTAGCAATCGATTTCATGTGATCAACAATTCATTGGGTTCAGTGAATGACTATGACTCTATCATAGTAATTCCACTTTCATCAAAATGAATAACCTCCTCAACAAATGTTGATATTAAACAGATAAAGAATCTTATCAACATAAGATACTTATCTAAGTGCCAATTTAAAATTCCCTATATTATAATAGATTTGAAATTTTAGAATGCTTCATGTCAACTTTCATCGAGAATTGAAAACCAAGACACTCCTTCATGACTGTTAGTATCAGCATGCCATTCTCAATGAGTAATATGACATTCACATGAAAGACAATTTCTCCCACTGAA
This sequence comes from Silene latifolia, assembly GCF_048544455.1. Taxonomy (NCBI): domain Eukaryota; kingdom Viridiplantae; phylum Streptophyta; class Magnoliopsida; order Caryophyllales; family Caryophyllaceae; genus Silene; species Silene latifolia. Next base: position 92,362,355 of record NC_133537.1, on the reverse strand, counting down.
CTTCATGTCTAAACATGGCAATTTTGACTCCCACTTGAATCCATGTACATTCATGGCTTCTCGACAACTCGAGTGAGACCATTTTCCTATCACATAATTGAAATGATCATTGCAATTATAAGTGTTAATTAAAACCTCGTGCTTATGTCATACACACACACCCTTTTCTAAATACCTATTTAGAAATTGGTTTTAACATCTAACTTTATTATACACACTATAAGGTGTAGCAATGATGATATGGATCTTAGCATAGTTACCCTTTAACTTAGCTTTGTAGACAACTTGATGTCTATCTATGCAACTCTTATGCACAGATTTCACTTTGGTTCATTAGGCTCTTATGTAAAATTGAATTGAAATTACTTGATACAACCATTTCATAATCTTTATTGGAGAACACTTTCTTTTGGTCTACGAAGCTTTCTTTTGGTCTCGTCACTAGTCTTGAGTTTGACCTAATAAGCTTTCTTTTGGTCTTCTCACTATTATTGAGGTTGTTGCTAAATTTTCTCCCACTCTATCTTTTGAAAAATACACCTATTTTTCTCAAAAGATAGCTATATAAGCAACAAACTATTTTGTAAACTTTGTAAAGGAAGAAAATGTCGCACATTATAACCTTGATTAATGACCCTCTTGTAAAGACATTGTAATCTATTTGTAAGATAGACTAGCCTTTATTAGATAAAGGATTGGATTCATATCCATGTCTTATACAATTTTAGGGTCTTAAGCCCTCCCATAGCTCATATGGAGTCTTATAAGTGGTTACAAGTCATTAGTTATAAGCGGTGTTTTTAATTGGTTTATAAAATTCCCTACCTTGAGTTCAAATAACTCTATTTGACTTTACAATCGTTCTTTCTTATCTCAAATAAGATTTGATATTTAGTCATAAAAGCATAAGAGGGAATCAAATTCATGGCTTTATTACAATGATGCAATCGTTGTAATTCTTTTACGATCAATTTAAGTCAAATCAATTTATGTTTTTGATGTAAAGGTGTATAATGACAAGTTTTTAGAACAAGGAAATTCCATAAACCGAATGACTTGGGTTGAAAGCCAAGTCATTAAAATTCATACAACCATTGTTTGCAAAATGGAAATAAAACAAACTTCCATGTCCAGCAAGGAAATTAAAAGGAGTTCTAAAACAACAAGTCAAAATACAATAATACTATGGAGACAATACAAAATAAAAGCCAAGATTCCATAGGTCTTCTACTATAGGCGGCTACCCTAACATCCCTTGTTGAAGATCTTCCTCAAGCTTACTTTTCCTTGCCTTTAACTTTTCTCACATGCCCTATATTACATTAAAAGGGGTGAGAATCACAACTTGTATCTAAATACCAAAGTTGGGATTTATATCAATAACACAATAGATTCGAGAATTTATTACCTACTGGAGTCACACGTCCACCTTTAACATCTCCTAGATACTTTGGGCAATTACGTTTCCAATGGCCCGTACCAAAACAATAATGGCACTTATCCTCGGAAGAAGCACCCTTTTTGGGCTTGGATGAGCTATTCCCAATAGCTTTCCCTTTGCCCTTGTTAGGAATGGGTTTCTTACCCTTGCTAGCGCTTTTCTCAAATTTCCATTTGCTCTTATTATTAATATTGAGCACATCCTTGGTCGCACTCACATTTAGACCCATGTCTCTCTCGGCTTGCACAAGTAAGTTGTGCAATTCATGGAGAGAGGTTTTCATGTTTTGCATATTGTAGTTTACCCTAAACTGAACATATGCTTTGATGCGGTTCAAGGAATGGAGCACTCGATCAATAATGAGTTGCTCGGGAATTTCAACCCCTTGAAATTTGAGCGTTTCAACATGCTCAATTAACTTGAGCACATGAGGGCTAAATTTTTGACCCTCTTTGATGTTGAGATCAAATAATGCGGAGGCCGCCTCATATTGGATGATTCTTGGAGCTTGTGAAAACATGGTCACAAGCTTGGTGTAGATCTAATAGGCGGTGCCTATCTTAATAGCACTCCTTTGGAGATCGGCTTCCATAGAGAAGATCAAGACATTCTTGATCGCGGCCGATTCTTTTAGGTAAGCCTCATAGGCCTCCCTAATCGCGGTGGATGACCTAGTAGTAGGTGTAGCGGGAACGGCTTCTGTAAGGTAACGAAGCTTGTCATCACCTTCCACGGCCAAGCGGAGTTGCGCATCTCAATCGGCAAAATTAGTCTCATTCTTTTCAAGTTTACATGGATCCATAAAGGATCGGAGCCAAGAAGCATTGGTGAGTAGTGGAGCGGTTCCACTAGTTGAAGCAGATGAAATCGGAGTTGCCATTGCAAATTAATCAAATTGACTACAAAAAAGTAATGAAGGAAATAATTAACATTTATCATTTTACTTGTAAACATATTTAACAAGGTTTAAAAATTATGCATTTATATAATGACCTCGCACCTAAATTATATAAATGATCCCGAAATCCATCTTTATACAAACATGGGCACGGGAAACCGATACATCCCATACTCGCATAAATTTTGTGAATTAACTCTTTAATTGATTCTACTATAGAATTCTCGGTCGATGTATTTCATAAATTCCATCTCTAGCCCCGAAACATAAGACTAGTCTTTACATCCCGTTGAGTCCACCCAAATTTCCCGTGTAATAACGTTTTATTACCCCACTTACCCAATGATAAATGAAAGTACCCTGGGAAACTGAATCTATCCCAAATGTCAAAGGGATTCATGAGTCCTACTATTTGGTAAGGCTAATCTCAATTTTAAATACGTGTGAGGTCTTGTCGATTTGTTATCTATCATCTTTAAGTGAACTAAGTCGATGAATACTCGATAATTATAATTGACAATAGTCGATAAGACGATAAAATATGCATGTGAAGTTATAGCGATTTGGCAATGCATGCAAACATATAAAGCAAGCAAGCAAATAAAGAAAACTAAATTTCCTAATATGGCCTTTCCTAAAATAAAAAATCTTATATTCTATTACAAATTCGGAAACCAACTCCTTTGGTCCCTTGAATCTTCACGTGACACGCCTCCCAAGGATAGACACCGTCTCGATCGGAACTCCTTTCCGAATGACCTCGTCTTTTGGAAACTCCGAAATTACAAATAATAACAATAATAAAAAAATGTACATTGTACTTCTTATTATACATTTGTAAAATAAAATCTAATAAAATAAAATAAAAGTGATGCGAGATCACAATAAATTACAACCGAATCAATATTCCCTTACATTACGGGTAATATCGATTAAAAAACTAAGGCCATACTAAGATAAAATTACATAATTCTAAAACTATATAAATAAAATATGACATTCATCAATGAAAAATTCAGCATTATAATATGTAACTAACATGCCAAACTTTGTGCCAAATCGCCCTATTTAAACATATATCGTAAATATAATCCGGTTTTATGGATATACGCGATCTTTAACTTATTAAAATCACAAAATAATACTAAAATTAAATTTTAGTCCAAGATAATTATCCTAACCTTTTAGGACTCAAAAATTAGTCATTACTAAATTTTTGACAATAATTCAACTTGATTTAACATTTATGCTCATTTTTTAGCTTAAAATCATAACTTTTTATGAAATAAATCCAAATTTAATTAAAATAATTTCAAAATTTGAATTTTAAATTTTTGAACATTCTGGAATAATTCCATGACACTCATAATGTCAAAAATCAAGTTTAAAATTTTTTAATTTATTTCGAGAAAAATATAGTTGCGTTTATCGGTTTTATCAAATAAAACATCTAAAGCATATGAAAGTTAATCTAATCAATGTTCTAACTTTATATCTGATATCTAAAATAATAATTCAACCTAAAATAATTTTCTCATGCCAGGTAATTTGTTTTAGCTATTTGTTTGCTAAAATAGTCACTATTTATGTCATTTATACACTAAAAATTCATAAATCATGCAAAATGAATCAAGTTCATCTAAAATTTTACACACAGTGAGTAAAATATGCATGTGACAACATATTAAAATTTTATGGCCTGTTTCAAAGTTTAACTAATTTTAACCATTTTACCTCAATTCATTCCATTTATATCTCATAAAAAATATAAATAATGCTAAATAAATCAAATTTATACGAAATTTTACATACAATAATTAAAATATGCATGTGAGGTCATATAAAAAATTCAAGATCATAAACCAAGTCTAACTATTTTTAGCATTTTAAATACCATTTTATTAATTAAAATGTAACAAAATCACTAAAAATCATTAAAATGAACAAACAATTACCATAAATCATCAACATGACCTAAATATATTTTAGGACCAGAATATATAACATGCAAACATTTTTGAGGCTTTATAATATAAATTAAAAAATTTCTAGTTTTATATGTTATACTTTTAACTCGGAAAAACAATAAACCGATTATGCATGCAACAACCTAAGCTCATGATACCACTTGAAAGGATTCGAAAACCCTGTAATTAAACTCTTTAATTATTGATCTAAATTTCTCATGAAATTAGATGTTGATCTAATGCATGCATAACATAATATAAATAGAAAAGTAAGAATAATGTTTCTTACATTTGTAAAAACGGTTTAGGGCACAAGTGAGGACTCCTTCCCACACTTGTTCTTGAGCTACAAGTTTATGGATGATCCTCCAAAATCCCAATAGTAGAGATTCTCCTCTTGATGGCACCAAGACTACCCCTTAAATCTAATGGTATATTAACTAGATATATTATTAGAGACCTTAAAATTTAATCTAATAATATTTCTTATTACTACCTTTAGTAATCTTAAATGAATTAGATTTGAACAGACAAATATTCTAAAACTTATTTTAGAGAGATAAGAGAAAGTAAGAGAGATCTTCTAAAATGTAAGAATGAATTATGAGAATAAGAACAATTCTTATTCTTGTAGGGGGGGGGGGGGGGGGGAACCGGTGGGAGGGGAGTGGCAAGGAAGCCAATGCCTGCCTCTTTTTCTTTTTAGAGTTGTTCTTATCAAAATGTATTAGGGTGTAGTATAGGCTATAATAGTAATCATTGTGTTTTCCACAATTAAAAATAATTTAACCATTTCACCCTAATACCCTCTAAAAAGCGGTGCCCCTTAGGTAATATGGAGTCCATTTTATTTTTGTCAATTGTCATTTTGTCTTATAATGTGTGACATGTAACATGTAACATGTTGTTAATAATATTAATGCATATTTAACAATTAAATATCATTACATATATTAATTTAATTATATATAACAATTGACTAGTAATTCATAATCACAAGTATATAAAATGGGTCATGTTAGTATAATCTACAATACATTGTAATTATAATTAACCAATCATTCTTAATTTAATTGTTTGATAAACAAAATTTTAGTAATATAAAATTTTAGTTACTAAAATGAATCTTATTTAATCGAATTACAATAAGCTACATATTCTTATTCACATATGTAAATTGTTTAATTTTAAGGAATTAATTAATCAGTATCAACATACAATTAATTAATTTGTCTATTAAGGGAATCGTCCTGTAGGTGTGACTTAAGGGATCAACTGATCACCACCGTCATACGATAGTAATGTCAAACTCTAGTCAGCCAATCATTACCAATTAATGTTGATCAGTTGACGTATAAAAATGAATCACCCCTTTGTGTATTCTTATCATGAGTTTTAATAATGTGATCACACTATTGTTGAGGACACATACTCCAACATCAGGTGGTCTTGGTAAGGCACCTTTGTGTGTGGGGGTGTTACACGATCTCCAAGGCCTCGTACCGTATGAGACCTAAGGAGTTAGGGGAGTTGAAGAAACAGTTGGATGATTTGATAGAAAAGGGGTATATTAGACCTAGTGTATCACCGTGGGGAGCACCAGGTTTGTTCGTGAAGAAGAAAGATAGGAGTGAAGTGGCTAAATTCGTATCACCAAACCAAAGTAAATCTATCTCAGGACTAACAAGAATAGCTAGCAGTAAGACAGGTATCGAATCCACAGGGAGGCGGTAAAAGCTAAGTCTGTAATTATTTAAGTTGTCTAAGAGTAACCAATTTCTGGGGGTTTTGTTTGGTTTTGATCAAATAAACTAATTGCAAGTAATTAAATGAAGGTTTTAAACGATAATAATTAGGGTCTAGGATTCCGGTTCACTAGGTCAATTATTTGGGGATTATTAATCAATTGCTAAATCTATCAAGTTGTTTAAGGTCATAAGATCGGTCGACTCAATTATGCCCTTTAGATCGATTCTAACATGCGGTCGCTATAATTAGATACAATCTATTTGATTATCGCAGCCTATATTAATTCTAACCCGGTCGGCGATAGGATTAATTCGCTACACTAATTAATAACTCAGGCCTCAAGTTAATTAACTAGAAGAAGTACAATAATCAAACAACAGCTTAAGCGATATCAATAGCAATTAATCAATTTTCCCTTTTAATTAACCTAGATCCCCTTCATCCTAGAGGAGGAGATTAGCTACTCATGATAACAATAACAACAACAATGATTAAGAATGAAAACATGATTAAAAGCATGGAACAATAATTGATGAACATAAAACAATGAACGGTTAATTAATGAGGAAAGATTAGTACCGTCACAAGGAAGAAATTAGGGTTCTAAGGAAATATCAAGCAATATGAAAGTAAAATAAAACGTAGTCTAAGAATAAAACACGAGTTTCTAATTTATAACAAAAGATAATCGTTTTAGGAAAATCCGGAAATAAGTCTGCCAGAGAGGTTCCTCGATCGAGCCAGAGGTGACTCGATCGAGGACAGCTGCTCGATCGAGCCAGTGATGACTCGATCGAGGAACTTGCTTCACAGGCTATTTCTTATCTTCTTCCACTTCTAGCCTTCGTGCTTCCTCGTTTCTCGTGTCATGCTTCGTGTATTCTACTATGCCGTCTCCGCCATGCTAATCTTAGCTTGATCATACTCATAACGAGTCGTTTCTGCATCAAAACACAAAATAGTGGCAGTATCGACAATTCATTAAAATAGGGCATATAAATGATATAATAGGCACAAAACGGTATGTAAAATGGTATAAAGGGAGCTATAAAAGTATATATAAAAGTGATACATCAAACTCCCCCAAACCAAACCTTTACTTGTCCTAAAGCAAAGCAGCCAAGCCAAACAAAGAACAGCAAACATATGGTGAATGAATAACTCAGAGCAAATGTCAAGGCACATACAAATCCCAGCTGTCCACAATATAACAAAGTAATGACCAAAGTTATGCTATTAAAACAAATTCAAAAGCACGGGTAATAGATTAACGCAGCTCTTACTCAAGATATGACATGATACCGAGACTCAGCCAAATACTTTTCAACCTTGCAAGACAATTTTGTTGGATTCTCGCGGTTTCACTCGTGCACTCATAAGGGGTGAGATGTATGTAAGATAGAAAGAAATAAGACTCTCACTCAACTTATGAAATATGCATGCAATCTAATGTGATAAGAGATTCTCCAACTAGTACGCATTCACAAAACAGACCAAGTGCATGTATCAAGGACAAAATGGTGGTAAAGTGGCATGGGTATAGAAGTGGCTTGTGCAAAAGCATGTATGGGTATGTGAGGCTCAGACGGTAGTCGCAGCGCTAGACCAATAGCCAAATCTAATAAGAAATAAAACAATCATCCAACTGAAGAAATAATCTCAACTTTGACAACATATGAGAGAAATGAAAAAGCTCTCCAAATGTGCATTAAACTCCAGTAATTACCACGCACGACCTCTTAACAAAACTCAATGAAGCAAACATTTTTCTTCTTTTCTTTTCCTTTTCTTTTCTTTCTTTTCTCTTTTTTTTTCTTTTTCTGAATTCTTTTTCGAAACTCCTTTTTTTTCTTTTTCTTTTTCTTTTTCTTCTTCTTTTCTTTCAACATAAGAGGTCACACAATTGCTACAAAAAGATAGCTACTACCCACATGACAATAAAAGTCCCAACCCAACCAAAGTAGCTATAACAATAAGGACTCAAGCAACTGCGACTGTCCCGAAAAAGGTAGGCAAATTCTGGAATGTAGCTAAGAAATAGGATATAAAATGGCTACATGGTTCAAACGGGCTAACAAAAACTGGGTAATGTATGGCATATTTGAACAAAAAGAACCGCCTTTCCTCATGTACTTAATCATATGAACGCGCAAAAGCTAAGAAACTAATGTCACACTTATGCAGTTTGATATTACATATTCCACAAGGAGACCACACTCATCAGCCTAAATAACAATGAGACCGGTTTATTAATGTTCCCGGCCTAGGAAACTCTAAAGACCTCATAAATTTAAGTGGTTTACCAAAAAAATAAAGTCAAGTCTACTCGGCATAAGGCATATTGTGACGGTCAAGACTTGAGTAAAGAGCTTTGTTCATCATAGCTAACGGGTCAAAACAATGTACATGGACAACTAGATGAGACTCAAATGCAAAGACAAAGCAAATTATCATCATTGCTATACAATTCACCAAGACTCGACTCAAAATAAATAAAAATAAATAAAAACATGTTTTTGGATTTTATAATTTTTCAATTTTTTTGATTTTTTTTTGATTTTTTCACACACAATATTAAATAAAAGCACACAACAGAAATAAACACACTCCCCCAAACCTAAATGTCACAGTGTCCTCATTGTGACGCCTATAGCACAGCAGTCACACAAAAATCTAGCAACCTATGGGACACAACTAACAAGGGGAAGAGGGAAAAAAGAAATGCAATAAAACAAAACAAGAAAGATAATACCAGTTGTAATGCAGTAGCCTCCCCCAAACCAGCTGGAAAAAGAGGGATGTAGTGACCAGCTGTCACTACTGGGCTCCATCAGCATCATCATAATCATCAATCTCGGCATAAAGGGACATCAGCTCAGGATCAGGAACCGGACTACGACCTCGACCACGGGTGGCTCTCCTAACACGACCTCTACCACGACTGCCTCCTGGAACAACAGCAGCGGAAGTAGAAGCACTAAACTGACCAAACGGTCCTCTCTGGGAGCAAGGAACATCGGCGTCCTCCGCAAAAACAGAAGTAAGCTGAGGGGGGCGGACTGGAGTGTAAAAGGGACGGCCCAAGGCACCATAGGCAGTGCTAAACTGTCCAAACTCCGTAGGAGTGACTCCATATAGATGGAAAACGCGGCTATCATCACCAGGAGTGGTGTAGTAGCTAGGTGTCACACCCCTATACTGCCCCCCTGAAGCAAGAGACATGGCCTCCATCTGTTCCCACATCCGTCTCTTTGTCATAGCAGTGTTGATGCCCTCATGCATCCTCACCTCTCGTGCAATAACCGGATCAAAGTGGTAGCCTGAAGCAGGATAGGATGAAGGAGGTGGAGGAGGAGCAGGCTGAAATGAGCCAGGCAGATGGGTAGTGGGTGGACGACGTCGCCGGCGCCCGCCGGTGGTGGTAGTACTAGACCCAGGAAATGTGACTAGAAGGTCCTTAGGAATCAGATAAGTAACGGGTGGGGGTCTCTCCACAGCCGTACTCTCCTGAAGGGGGTTAACAGCAGGTAAACGGGCACAAAGTAGAAGCATGTAAGACTCGCCCCAGACCCTCCAGTAATGGTCCTTTCCATTCTTGATGTCAATATAAGAAATTTCATAACGGAGGTGGTCATCATCAACAAGTGGCTCATGGTCATCCATGGGCTCATAGGGGTCATCACCCTCAAAATCACAAACAGCCCTAGCTATCTTGGTGACAAGAGCACCACAATCAAGGTTCCCATACCTCCCAATCATCCTGTCAAAAGCCGAGCACACAAGAGCAGGGGGAGAGAACTGGAATGTCTCCTCCCGATAAGGATTCAAGTAACTAACAAGTATTAAGACCTCAATAGTGGAGGTCTTGCTCTTGTCGTACCGGCCATACAACAAATAGCTCAAATACCTCAAAAATAAACGAAGACAAACATGTTGGACGTCCAACAAAGCCATAGCACTGACATCCGCATCCGCATAACCGGTAAACAATGGAAAATATCGAATAGCGGACAGCCCACCAACACCGTACAAGTCTCCGTCTGTATGCTTATCTATTCCCAGCACTTACGATGAGGCGGTCAAAGGTCAAGGACCGTTCTACATTAAGCAATCGAAACTTGAAAAGATGATCACTAGGAAAGTAAGTAAATGAGCTCAGAAACTCAAGAGTTAAAGCAGGGTAAGATAATTCATGGAGTGTGAAAAGACCTTGTAACCCAATCTCATTTGAACATGCCAAACATAATGTCATCTATCTTCAATGTTCGCAAAATTTTCCTATCCACGCATCGAGTGGCACTCATAGATTTAGTTACAGATACTCGAACCTATCCTTTTGTTCTTTGTCACGGAATTCGATGAATGGGTAATCGTCCAAAGGAGACAAGTCATCCTCCGAAGACACAACTTCTTCGGGAATCACCTCGGGTTGCTGAACCGGGGCTCTCCTTTCTCGAGTCCTCTTATTTCCTTGCCTAGAAGTCGACATTGTCTACATAAAAGACAAGTAAACGATCATATTCAACCATAGCATAAAAACAGTCCCCTTTTTTTGGCATAAATGGGTCAAAAAAGCAAGTTTTAAGACTCAAAATCAGAATTAAAGCATCCAAAAAGTTAGGGGAACATGAGTATGTATCAAATAATTAAGAATCCAAGCATAAGAACACAATTTCTAACCAATTTAATGCATAATTTCTACCCGGATTTTGAAGAACCCTAATTCCCAAATTAGCAAATTAGGCATAAATTTCAACAATTAAGGGGCTAGAAAGCAAGGAAATAGCAATTGTATACTAGAAATGGAAGATTTAATACAATAAACTCAAGTAATAAGCAAGGAATTTCAGAAATTTCGAGACAAATTAGGCAAATTTCGGGACATACCTGAGCAAAAATAGCAATGAATCGCGAAAATAAGCACAAGAGAGTGATGCAAACAAGTAATAAGCAATTAAACACAAGTTTTAAGTGAGATTTGATGATGAATGATGATGAATGAAGATAGAAAGAGTAATAGAAGAGGAATAATGCAGGAAGAAGGCACGCAAAGAAGAAGGGAATTGAAAGACGTTAGAGTAATGAAAGCATAAAATCGGTTAAAGAAAAACGCGGAACCCGGTTTATTTTGGATCCTCGATCGAGTCGCGCCTGGCTCGATCGAGGAACCAAATTCCTGACTAGCCAACTTTTGTTTTAAACCTTTTGAAAATCTTCACTGGTGCCTCGATCGAGTCATCACTGGCTCGATCGAGCTGATAGGTTCCTCGATCGAGTCGCATGTGGCTCGATCGAGGAAGTTGATGCTGGCGTCTTATTTCGTCATTTGTTACTCATAGCTTCAAATACCGTCAAAATTCCTGCAAATAATACTTGAAAGCATATCAAGTACCCTCTCTTCATCTCTCAAAGTTCAAGGAAACATAAAAGCAATAACAAAAACTTAAATTTGAAATCCTAATTACAAACCAATAATTTAGAAAATCCGAGTTGCCTCTCGGTAGCGCTGGTTTATGCGGTCCCGCACGATCGTAATTCTTCATCAGTGAGAAGAATCAATGGCATAGAGGTCCAAAGCCTCTATCACCCCGACCTACGCTCCTTCATGGTAGATCTTCAATCGTTGCCCATTCACTTTGAAGATTTCCCTTTGTCAGTTTGCAGTGTAACTGACCCAAACTTGTTCACATCAGCTACAGTGAACGGTCCAGACCATCTACTCTTCAGCTTACCTGGAAACAAATGCAAACGAGAGTTAAATAAGAGAACTTTCTCACCAACATGAAATTCCCTTGGCAAAATATGCTTGTCATGCCACTTCTTCGTTCGCTCCTTATACACTCGAGCACTATCATAGGCATGCAGTCGAAACTCATCAAGCTCATTTAACTGCATCAGTCGTTTCTCACCCGCCAGTGAGGGATCCATATTCAGCTCCTTTATGGCCCACATAGCCTTGTACTCGAGCTCCACATGTAAATGGCAAGATTTGCCATAGACTAGACGGTACGGTGATGCTCCAATCGGGGTCTTGAATGCAGTACGGTAGGCCCACAAAGTGTCATCGAGCTTCCAACTCCAATCCTTTATGTTCTTGCTTACTACCTTTTCCAAGATTTGTTTCAGCTCTCTGTTGGAAATCTCTACATGTCCACTGGTTTGAGGATGATATGCCAATCCTCTGCGGTGTGTAACGTCATATTTCTTCATGAGAGAATTAAGAAGACGCTCATTGAAATGCTTGCCTCCATCACTGATCACTGCGCGAGGCACTCCAAACCGTGGAAAGATAATCTTCTGAAACAGCTTAACAACAGATTTAGCATCACAAGTGGGGGTGGCAATTTCCTCCACCCATTTAGAAACATAATCTACAGCTACTAAAATATACTGATTCCCATGAGAAGTAGGGAATGGCCCTTGGTAATCAATGCCCCAAACATCAAAAATCTCCACTTCGAAGATTCCAGTTTGAGGCATCTCATGCCTTTGCGAGATATTGCCCGTCCTTTGACATGCATCACAAGTACGGACAAAAGTAGTAGCATCCTTCAAGATAGTAGGCCAATAAAAACCCGATTGCATTACCTTAGCAAATGTCCTAGAAGGACCATGATGACGTCCATAAGAAGAAGAGTGACAATGAGAAAGGATGGCACGTACCTCACCCTCTGGAATACATCGTCTGTAGATACCGTCTGCGCACTCCCGGAATAAATATGGGTCGTCCCATAAATATCGCTTCACGTCACGCAAAAACCTCTTCTTCTGCTGATAAGAAAGATCAGGAGGAAGCATACCTCCCACCAAATAATTGGCATAATCTGCAAACCATGGAGTATTTGCAGCTACAGCTAACAGTTGGTCATCTGGAAAAGAGTCATCAATGGGCAAGATCTCTCTTCCTGCAAATCTCAGCCTAGATAAATGATCTGCAACAACATTTTCAGCACCAGACTTATCACGGATTTCTAAATCAAATTCCTGTAACAAAAAAATCCATCTAATAAGTCTAGGTTTAGCCTCTTGTTTAGTCAAAAGATATTTCAAAGCTGCATGGTCATTATGAACAATAACTTTAGAACCAACAAGATAAGCTCTAAATTTGTCTAAAGAATAGACAACTGCAAGAAGCTCCTTCTCCGTAGTAGCATAGTTAGTTTGTGCATCATCAAGAGTCTTGCTTGCATAGTAAATGACATGTAACACCTTGTCCTTTCGCTGCCCCAAAACAGCTCCAACTACATAGTCACTGGCATCGCACATAATCTCAAAAGGAAGGCTCCAATCCGGAGATCGGATAATAGGAGCTGAGATAAGAGCTTGTTTAATCCTGTCAAAGGACTTAACACATTCGTCAGTAAAGACAAAAGGTGTATCTTTATGGAGTAGCCGGGTTAGAGGTTGAGCAATTTTGGAAAAATCCTTAATAAAGCGGCGATAAAACCCTGCATGACCAAGGAAACTACGCACACTTTTAACATTAACCGGGTACGGGAGTTGCTCAATTACCTCAACCTTAGCTTTGTCCACTTGAATACCCTTACCTGACACCAAGTGACCGAGTACCACCCCATCAGTAACCATGAAGTGGCACTTCTCCCAGTTGAGAATAAGGTTGCTCTCCTCACAGCGCTGCAAAACCTTAGTCAAGTTTCTCAAACAAATATCAAAATCAGTACCATATACACTGAAATCATCCATAAAGACTTCAATAATAGACTCTATGTAATCAGAAAATATGGCCATCATACAACGCTGAAACGTAGCAGGAGCGTTACATAAACCAAAGGGCATCCTCCTATAAGCAAATACACCATATGGACATGTGAAAGTGGTCTTTTCCTGATCGTCAGGATGTATTGGTATCTGAAAGAAACCGGAGTAGCCATCTAGGTAACAGAAATAACAATGACATGCTAGTCTCTCTAACATTTGGTAAATATAAGGAAGTGGGAAATGGTCCTTTTTAGTGGCCGTGTTCAACTTCCTATAATCAATGCACATCCTCCACCCTGACACAAGTCTAGTAGCAATCAATTCATTCTTATCAATTTTCACTACTGTAGTACCTCCCTTCTTAGGTACAACTTGGACAGGACTGACCCATTTAGAATCAGATATAGAGAAAATAATACCAGCATCAAGTAATTTTTGTACCTCTTTTCTTACCACCTCCTGCATTGGAGGATTTAGTCGTCTCTGACCTTGTGCACTAGGCTTGTGGCCTTCTTCCAGATGAATTCGGTGCATGCAAAAATCAGGACTAATACCTTTGAGATCATCAATGCTATACCCAATTGCCTTTTTATGAGTTCTCAAAACAGTCAACAAAGCAGATAGTTGACCTTCAGTTAGGCTAGCATTGACAATCACTGGGTTCATTTCACAGTCATCAAGAAACTCATACTTAAGATGAGAGGGAAGAGGTTTTAATTCAAGTTTCTTAACCTCAGTTACCTTAGATGTAGTACCCAAACTGTATACCCTTTGATGGGGGCATTTCTTTCCAGTTAGAAGCCTCTCAATCCGATGAACTTCTGGACTCCATGAACCCGTCTGATCAGCTGGATCCGAAACCAGGGCAATCTCCAGAGGATCCCTGTCCAAACACATAGGAAGACACTCATCAATAGTAAAATCAACAACATCTATACTATGACAAGTCTCTTCTATCATGGGGTTTTTCAATGCTTTTTCCAAGTTAAATATAATCGTATCATCCCCCACAGCTAAGGTCAATCTCCCTTGCCTAACATCTATAACCGCCCACGCAGTATGTAGGAACGGTCTACCCAAAATGATAGGGATTTGGTTATCTTCAGCCATGTCCATGACAACAAAATCAACGGGGATGTAAAACTTCCCAATACGAACGGGAACATCCTCCAACACCCCCAGTGGGTGCTTAACTGATCTATCGGCCATCTGAAGTGTCATATTAGTAACTGTCAACGGGCCCATATTTAATTTCTTACAGACAGAATATGGCATAACGCTGACACTAGCTCCTAAATCGCAAAGAGCTTTACTAATAGAAAGATGACCAATATGATAAGGGATAGAAAAACTTCCTGGATCCTTCAATTTAGGTGGTGTATTAATTGGCAACATGGCACTGCACTTCTGAGTGTAAGCAATAGTTTCCACCGCGTCAAAGGATCTCTTCCTTGTCAAAATCTCCTTCATGAATTTTGCATAAGCCGGCAGTTGAGTAATTAATTCAGTAAAAGGGACACTTACCTGTAGATTCTTCACGACCTCCATAAACTTACCGAACTGCTTATCCAGCTTAGATTTTTGTTGTCTATGAGGAAAAGGTAGTGCAATGGTTATGGGCTCGGCTTGCTTGACCTTAGAAACAACTTTTGAAACACCGTCAGCTGTCGATTTTGGTTCCTCGATCGACCCAGGGGTGACTCGATCGAGCTGGCTGGATCCTCGATCGAGTCGCCTGTGACTCGATCAAGGAACCCCTGCAGGTTCATCTTCTTCGTCTTTTTTACTTTTATCGTCAGCTCGTGTTTCAACTTCGTCAGGTTCTTTTTCATCATCACTAAGCTCCAAATTACCCAATCCTTTGGGATGCATATAAGGGACTTCATCAACAGTAACGGGTACTTCATTCTCAAGGCTTTGTAGGTCGGGATTCATATAAGAAGTACCGCTCCTCAGCTGAATAACATTAGCTTGCTCATGAGCTTGTTTACCTTGAGGAGGAAGACCTACGGCCTGTTTTGATGGATTTTGAAGTGCCATCTGAGTCACTTGAGTATCTAGCATCTTGTTATGGGCAATCAGCTCAGAAATTTGAGCCGTCTGCTTCTGCTGCATTGACAAAGTTTGTTGCAAAAGATTGCGCAACTCTGCCATCTCATTGTTCGGAGCTTGTTGAGTAATTTGTTGAGGAGTTTGCTGAGGAGGCTGTTGATATTGATTGTTGAACTACTGGCCTCCTTGATTTTGCCTCTGATATCCCCCTGGCGGTTGATTACCGCGATTGTTAGGAGGGATATAAACATTCTTTTGCGGTTGTGACTGCTGCGGGTTTTGTACATTCTGACTGGACCATTGAAGGAATGGGTATTCCTTCGTTCTTTCATTGTAAAAATTGGAGAAGGGTGTACCTTGTGCACCCTGTCTGTAGGCCTGAACGGCATTAACCTGCTCCAATGTACTCATGCAATCAGCTGCACCATGACCGTCTAAACCACATCTAGCACAAGTCTCCTCTACTTGCTGACTCATGGCATGAACTCTCTCCTTACTACCCAATGATTGGGTAGTCTTTATCTCAAAATCTGGGAAATAGTCTCGGTTTGTGCCGCCAGGGCACTATCAACACCGGTACCTCGCGTGCTTCCCCTAGGATTTCCATACCTGGCGGTATGGGTAGCAATCTGATCAATTAACTTCCACGCGTCACCATCATTGGTGTTATCTTGAAACCTCCCATTAGCAGAAGAATCCAAAAGGGCACGATGATCGTCAAACAACCTGTTATAAAACTGGTTGCAAAGAAACCACTTCGGGAAACCATGATGGGGAACTGATCAAACTAAACACTTGAAACGAGTCCAAGCTTCATTCAAATATTCAGTAGCTCCTTGCTTGAAACTAGTAATTTGATTCCTCAAAGCATTAGTCTTTTGAGGTGGAAAGTACCTCTCGTAGAAAGCAAGAGCCAAAGAATTCCAGTCTGTAACTCCTTCAGTATCCATATCCATATCTCTCAACCACTCAGCAGCTCCATCTTTCAGGGAGAAAGGAAAGAGCACCTGCTTAACCTGATCTTGTGTCACTCCAGCTATTAATGGAATAGAACAACAGTAAGTGACAAATTTTTCCATATGCGTCGCAGGATCTTCAGCAGCTATCCCTCCAAACATATTTCGTTCCACCAGATTGATATACGATGGCCGAATCTTAAAAGTTCCATTGGTAGTAGTGGCCAGCTTAAATCCTAGTGGGATAGAAGCTAAGGTCGGCTCAGAGTGACTGGCTAGAGTAGGCATGATGGTAGTTTTGGGAATATCAGTCGTGACTGGAATTTCAGGAATAGGAATTTCGTCCTCTTCCTCTTCGTAGGACCGATCGGCTGTCTCGGTTGAGCTCGTCGTTTCAACGTCAAGTATACTCAAGTCTTCTACTTGACCCACTTCTTGATTAAATTTTCGTCTGTAGCGAAAAGTCTTTTCTGGTTCAGGATCAAAAGGAATAATCTCGGACTTATTAGACCTGGGCATAAACGGAACTAACAAGAAAAGTGTGAGAACGGTCTCAAGGAACTGGGTTCCCTGAGACAAAAAGACAAAATAAACACAAACAGACTAAACAATTGTTGCCTCCCCGGCAACGGCGCCAAATTTGATATGGCTAAAGTCGTATCACCAAACCAAAGTAAATCTATCTCAGGACTAACAAGAATAGCTAGCAGTAAGACAGGTATCGAATCCACAGGGAGGCGGTAAAAGCTAAGTCTGTAATTATTTAAGTTGTCTAAGAGTAACCAATTTCTGGGGATTTTGTTTGGTTTTGATCAAATAAACTAATTGCAAGTAATTAAATGAAGGTTTTAAGCGCTAATATTAAAGGTCTAGAATTCCGGTTCACTAGGTCAATTATTTGGGGATTATTAATCAATTTCTAAATCTATCAAGTTGTTTAAGGTCATAAGATCGGTCGACTCAATTATGCCCTTTAGATCGATTCTAACATGCGGTCGCTATAATTAGATACAATCTATTTGATTATCGCAACCTATATTAATTCTAACCCGGTCGGCGATAGGATTAATTCGCTACACTAATTAATAACTCAGGCCTCAAGTTAATTAACTAGAACAAGTACAATAATCAAACAACAGCTTAAGCGATATCAATAGCAATTAATCAATTTTCCTTTTTAATTAACCTAGATCCCATTCATCCTAGATGAGGAGATTAGCTACTCATGATGACAATAACAACAACAATGATTAAAAATGAAAACATGATTAAAAGCATGGAACAATAATTGATGAACATAAAACAATGAACGATTAATTAATGAGGAAAGATTAGTACCGTCACAATGAAGAAATTAGGGTTCTAAGGAAATATCCAGCAGTATGAAAGTAAAATAAAACGTAGTCTAAGAATAAAACACGAGTTTCTAATTTATAACAAAAGATAATCGTTTTAGGAAAATCCGGAAAAAAGTCTGCCAGAGAGGTTCCTCGATCGAGGACAGCTGCTCGATCGAGCCAGTGATGACTCGATCGAGGAACTTGCTTCACAGACTATTTCTTCTCTTCTTCCACTTCTAGCCTTCGTGCTTCCTTGTTTCTCGTGCCATGCTTCGTGTATTCTACTATGCCGTCTCCGCCATGCTAATCTTAGCTTGATCATACTCATAACGAGTCGTTTCTGCATCAAAACACAAAATAGCGGCAGTATCGACAATTCATTGAAATAGGGCATATAAATGATATAATAGGCACGAAACGGTATGTAAAATGGTATAAAGGGAGCTATAAAAATATATATAAAAGTGATACATCAAGGAGCTTGAGGTTGTGTATTGACTATAGAGAGCTGAACAATGTTACAGTGAAGAACAAGTTTCCTTACCAAGGATAGATGATATGTTTGACCAGCTGAGTGGGGCCAGAGTCTTTTCAAATATTGATCTGAGGTCAGGGTACCATCAGGTAAGGATTCGGGATGAAGACATACCAAAGACAGCTTTTTGATCGAGGTATGGTCACTTGAGTATGTGGTGATGCTGTTTGGGTTATTTAATGCGCCGACAGTGTTTATGTATTTGATGAACCTGGTTTTCAGTCAGTTCTTGGATCAGTTCGTGGTGGTGTTCATATATGACATCTTAGTGTATTCCAAGACTAAGGAGGAGCACGAGGAGCATTTAACGTTGATGTTGCAAACTCTGCGCGACAACCAGCTGTATGCAAAGTTGTCTAAGTGTGAGTTCTGGTTAGAGAAAGTGGGTTTTCTAGGTCATGTGATTTCTAAGGAGGGTGTATCTGTTGATTATAGCAAGATAGAGGCAGTGTCTAAGTGGGAAGCACCAAAGAATGTGGCTGAGATCAGGAGTTTCTTTGGTTTGGCAGGGTTCTATTGTCGGTTAGTGAAAGACTTTTCAAAGATTGCCAGGCCTATGATCGCGTTGATGAGGAAAGAGAACAAGTTTCGTTGGGATAAAAGTTGTGAGAAGGCGTTACAAACATTAAAGGAGCGTTTGTCCACAGCTCCAGTTTTAGCTTTACCTGAGGGGAGTGACAACTTTGAGGTGTATACAGATGCTTCAAAGAATGGGTTGGGTTTGTGTTGATGTAGAATGGGAAAGTCGTTGCCTATGCTTCGAGGCAATTGAAGCCTTATGAGGAGAACTATCCGACGCATGATCTAAAGTTGGGTGCAGTTGTGTTTGCTCTCAAGATTTGGAGGCACTATCTTTATGGGGCGACCTTTAAGGTGTTTTCTGATCACAAGAGTTTAAAGTACATCTTTACTCAAAAGGAGCTGAACATGAGACAGAGGAGGTGGATGGATCTTATCGGGGATTATGACATGGATATCATATACCATGAAGGGAAAGCAAACGTGGTTGGTGATGCGTTGAGTAGGTAGAGTGTGCATTCTCTGTGCACAACCATGTCTTTGATGAGGTTGAGAGATGAGATAAGTAAGATGGGGATACATCTGATTCAAAAAGGGGATGCTAAGTGAGACTTGATAGTGGAACCAGATCTTTATGATGATATTTGGAGGAAGTAGGCTCTTGATTCTAAGATTCAGGAGTGGGGGGATGAAATATAGAAAGGGTCTGTGTCTCGGTTCTCTATTTATTCTAATGGGAGTGTTCAGTTTGATGGGAGATGGTGTGTGCCTAAGGATGAAGAGTTGAGAAAGACAATCATGACAAAGGCTCATTGTACTCCGTATTCAGTACATCCAGGTGGCGACATGATTTATAGGGATCTTAAGAAGACTTTTTGGTGGCCTGGGATGAAAAAAGAGACAGCTGAGGTTGTGGCTAGGTGTTTGACATGTCAGAGAGTCAAAGGGGAGCAGCGAAGACCACAAGGTAAGATTCAGTCTCTTGAGGTACCAGAGTGGAAATGGGAACCTATCTTCATGGATTTCATAGTGGGTTTACCGAGAAGCCAGCCAGGTAATAACATGATATGGGTGATCGTTGACCGTTTGACTAAGTCAGCTCACTTTATTCCAATGAAAGATACATGGAGTAAGGTGCAGTTGGCAAATGGGGTGCCAAAGGACATTGTGTCAGATCGGGATGCGAGATTCATTTCTCGGTTTTGGCAAGAGTTGCAGGAGTTGATGGGAACTACCTTAAAGATGAGTACTGCGTTTCATCCTGCAACAGATGGACAGCCAGAGAGAATAATCAAGACTTTGGAAGATATGTTGAGGGCTTATGTGATGGAGTTTGGTGGTAGTTGGGAAGATAGGTTGGATTTGATCGAGTTTTCTTACAACAACAGCTACCATACGAGTATTAGGATGGCTCCATTTGAGGCTTTGTATGGTAGGAGGTGTAGGAGTCCGATTTGCTGAGGCAAAGGTTTTAGGACCATAAATGGTACAGGAGATGATAGAACAAGTGAAAGTGATTTGGCAAAAGATGAAAGCGGCCCAGGATCGACAAAAGAGCTATATGGACTTACATCATCGGGACATCGAGTTTCAGGTTGGGGATAAGGTTCTTTTAAAAGTGTCACCTATGCGTGGGGTAATGCCATTCGGTAAGAAAGGGAAGCTAAGCCAAAAGTTCATTTGTCCTTACGATATTTTGGATCGTGTGGGAGAGGTTGCTTATCTGTTAGCTTTGCCACCGGCTTTAGATCGTGTACATAATGTGTTCCATGTGTCTCAGTTACGGAAGTATGTGAGTGATCCTTCTCATGTGTTAGAGGTAAGGAACATCGAGTTGGATGAATCTTTATCTTATCTAGAGATGCCAAAAGAGATTCTTGATCGCAAGGTTCGCAAAACTAGATCTGGGGAAACAGTGTTTCTCAAGGTTTTGTGGTCCAATCACAATGTTGAGGAAGCAACTTGGGCGGCGTAAGAGGTTATGAAGGAGCGGTATCCGTCTCTTTGTGATCAGGTATGAGTCGTTATGGGGACGTAACCATGTTTCTTTGTTGAGGTAGGAGATGATGGCATAAGGTTTTGGTACGGTTTTATGTCGGTTTTGGTACAGTTAGTGGTTGTTTTGAGTCGGTATGAGTTGTGCTTGGGTTTTGTTTTTGAGTTTTTGTTGTGTTGTTGTGTCGTAGTTGAGTTAGTAAATTTGTTTTTGAGTATGGGTTAGAGTTTCGGGGACGAAGTTCATTTTTAAGGAGGGAAAACTGTAATACTACGGTTTTATGAGTTGTTGGGTACTCTATCGGATAAGGCTTACTCTGTCGAGTAAGTCAGTTTTGCGTTCTGGACACTGTTCTGTCTGATGAGTACTCGATCGAGTAGGGGCTACTCGATCGAGTACCTCAGTTACTCGATCGACTACGTTGGTTCTTACGGGTTTTTGGCCGGGTTTTGATAGCAGCGCGAGAATTATATATAAAGTACTTTCATCACTTTCTTTTACCTTTATTTTATTCTAAACATTTTAAAAAGAGAAAATAAAAACTACGTTGCATTTTTCTTTCACATTGTTTTTAAATCCAAGGGCTTAAGTCGTCGGACTGCAGAGTTCTTTACACTTTTGAGACAGTCGTATTGTGGGTAAGATCCTAGTGTAGTTTTTATGTTGATTTGTTAGCTTTGGTTTAAACCCTAATTGGGTGATTTGGGAATTTCGGGAATATTATTGGTATTAGATTATGATTGTATGATTATATGTTGCTAGGAGGTGATTTCGTAGAGGAGCGCTTTTGATCTGTTGTTGTGTCAATTTGTGGTGATTGCATTCCAGGTAGGGTTTCTTACTCAGTTATTATATATATGGTTATGAGATGGTGGTTGGTTGGTTGGTTGTCAGCATTTGATTATATCGTAATTGAGTTCGTATTGTTGATATTGTAATTGGTTATTGTTGTTTGTCTATGGTTCGCGAGGTGCGCCCTCGGCTGAGTGGAGTCACTTTCGGGAGTGACTTCACGCCCTTGATTCGCCCTTTGTTGTTCCTGTCACAAGGGGATGTTCACATTAAGGAACATGGGTTTTCGCTCGCCAAAGATGAGCGGGGCTTAGGTGGAAACGACTGCGGTCCCCCACTAGCGGAGTGGATTACTGGTTGCGACTGGTAATCTGGTAGGGCTAGACCTTCAAGCTAGTTAGATGATTGGTTATGTGACGGTGTTGGAGAATTGCGTCTGTGTATTCTTGTTGTATTATCTTATATTGTGTATGCAGTAACTGACCCCTTTTAATTGTATTTAAAAACTGTGGTGATCCATTCGGGGATGGTGAGCAGTTATTGAGCAGGTATGACTTGGATGCGCAAGGGTTAGCTTGGGATGAGTCACCACGAGTCAGCTAGTAGTCTTCCGCTGTTGTGTCGAGATGTTTTCATTTAATTTAGTTGGATTTTGTTTGGAACACTTTTACCGTATTTTTATCAGTTGGTTTTGCATGTAATCACTAAAACTATTTATTTAAAGTACGTTCTTTGATGGTCTATTTGATATAGATTGCCTCTGGCAACCGAGATGGTAGCACTCTCATACATTAGGTGGTCTTGGTAAGGCACCTTGGTGTATGGGGGTGTTACACTAATAACGGAAGAGTACAAAATAATCAAGTTACAGTCATCTGAACTAAGAGAACATCGCGGTGAGTAGCTCCCTCCAAGGATCCCAGCCAAAGCTCAGCAATCATCAAAACCTGATAAGACTACCTTCTCACCATTTGTCGGCAATATCAAATGGATCACCGCAGACACATAACAAAATAAAACCACAGCACAAAAGCACACAAGGTTAGTAACAATTATACAACAAGGCACAAGTACAACGATTGAGCAAGTATTGGGAAGATAGGCTGGACTTGATTGAGTTATCTTACAACAACAGCTATCACACCAATATTGGAATGGCCCCGTTCGAGGCTTTATAAGGCAGGAAGTGCAGGAGTCCAGTTTGTTGGGATGATAGTGCAGAGGTGGTGGTTTAGGACCACAGATAGTGTAAGATATGATTGAGCAAGTCCGTCTGATTCATCAAAAGATGAAGGCAGCTCAAGATCGCCAAAAGAGTTATGCAGATTTGCACCGCAGGGACATCGAGTTCGCAGTGGGTGACAAAGTCCTTTTGAAAGTGTCACCTATGTGAGGGGTGATGAGGTTTGGAAAGAAAGGTAAGTTGAGCCAGAAGTTTATCGGTCCGTATGATATTTTGGATCGTGTTGGTGAAGTAGCCTACCGGCGAGCTTTACCACCAGCTTTGGACCGAGTCCACAACGTCTTTCGTGTTTCACAGCTCCGGAAATATGTGAGCGATCCATCACATGTGCTTGAGGTTGAGAACATAGAGCTTGATGAGTCTTTATCTTATGCGGAGGTTCCTAAGGAAATCTTTGACCGCAAAGTGCGCAAGACAAGGAATGGTGAGGCCGTTTTGCTAAAGGTGCTTTCGTCTAATCATAATATGGAAGAGGCCTCATGGGAACCTGGGGATTCTATAAGAGAGCGTTTTCCCCACCTTTTTGACCAGGAATGTTGGTTACGGGGACATAACCGTTGTCTTTTTAGGGAGGTAGAAGATGGTCGCATGCTTGTTTTTGGGTTGGTTTGAGTTAGCTTAGCTATGTTTATGCCATTTGTTCAGTTTGAGTCGGGTGTTATGTTTTGTGTAATGGGATTTGTTTAGTTCTGTTAGTAGTTTTTGAGGAGTTGTTGGTCTTGTTTTGTGTGTAAAGTGTGAACTTCGGGGTCGAAGTTGTTTTTAAGGAGGGAAGACTATAATACCACGGTTTTCTAAGACTTTACTCGGCCGAATATCGCTTACCCGGCCGAGTAAGGGTGTCGTGTATTTCTAGACGGATTACTGCCCAGGAATACTCGGCCGAATATGGGAATATTCGACCGAGTATACTCTATACTCGACCGAGTATCCGGTCTGACGATGTTTATTTTCGCGGTTTGATTTAGAGGGGATTAGAGTTATATAAACGTGGATTTCAGTTTCTTAATCACTTTTAACAAACCTAAACTCCCAACGTAACTCTAATCATTTCCAAATCTCTCTCAAGTGCGTGGATCTTCGTGAGGCTTATTCATCTTTCATTGCGTTGATTGTGTTGGTAAGCCTATGATTATATGAATTTCATCAGTTTGTCTTTTAGGGTTTTGCCCTAGTTTATGATTTGGGGGAAAGGGGATTTTGGCATGTTGTAATTGGAATTATGTGATTGTTGATAGGTGGAGACTTTGTAGAGGAGCCATTTTCGCCTGCTTGATTGTCTCATTTCAATTTGTGCTAAGGTAGGGTTTCCCTACTCGGTTTACTGTTTAATTGATTTAAGATTTCGTGATAATTGTTGTACGATTGATATTGTGATTATCTGCTGTTGTTGGATTAGAGTTTGGTGTTGGTGTTGTGATGGTGGATAATGATGTTTGCAAGGTGCGTCCTCGGCTGAGTGGAGTCACTTGCGGGAGTGGCTTTACGCCCTAGTTTTGCCGTCTGTGGAACCCGCCACATAAGGGGATGTGCACATTAATGAACAGGGTTATAGCTCGTTCATGAGTGGGGCTTAGGTGGGTACGACTGCAGTCCCCCACTGGCAGGGCTACACACTTGAGTTTGTAGTCAGTTACATGATGTGATTGGGAGTTGGAGGTGGAGTGTGAACATCTGTTTATCTTATCGTACTTTGTCTTATTTTGATTATGCAATAAACTGACCCTGTCATTGTTTTGTAAATTTGTGGTGATCCATTCGGGGATGGTGAGCAGATTGTGACAGGTGATGATGGTTATTAGCAATTGGGGACGGGATGGGGAGTCATAACTCGAGTCTAGATTCCGCTGTCATGAGATTACTTTTCTAGTTTCAGTTGTTTGAGTATTAGTGAACATTATTTTTGATTTGGTTTTAGAACATGTAAACGTTAATTCTTTATAATTTAAAAAATGTTGTTTTGGAATGGTAACTTTGATATACTAGCCTCGGGAAACCGAGATAGTGATGGTCTCTATACTAGGGTGGTTATGGTAAGGCACCGTGGTATGTGGGGGTGTCACAAACAAAGTGCACTTTCCATGCAAAAGAACCCCATAGTTAAGCGTGCTTGGCTGGGAGTAGTCTTAGGATGGGTGACCTCCTGCGAAGGTTCCTGGGATGCGCATGAGTGAGGAAAAAATGCGCTATAAAGGACCTGTGTTGATCTGTGGGCCATGTACACAGCCTGGTGAGCTATCATAAGTAACCGCTCCCGACCCGGTTTGGGCCGGGGTGTTATAATTAGCCCATTAGTTGGCATGTGTTTGGTCCAACACATAAGTCTAAAAGTGTTCAACTCACTTCTAAAACTCATAACGCGATCATCGATCACGGCACCTACACATTAAAGCGAAATTGCGTAGAAACACATCCAAACAACGCAGCTACTACCAAAATGCATCACTGAGCTAAACTAATAATTAATAACATAAATCGGGGCTAAAGTAACTGAGAATTAGGTTGGTAAAGACGGTATAAAACCGTCGTATCAGACCCCAACATAATGTGGTTTCTTGATATTAATCAATTCGAACTTCAAATCTTTCAATTGATGTGTGAGAAAATAAGTCTTCTCCTTTCGTTCTATAGTTAGAGCTTCATAAGCTATAACCTCGGATTTTAGAAGGTCGTTTTTCTCTTTTAGATCTGAAGTTATAACATCATTAGCTATAACCTTAGATTCTAGAAAATCATTCTTCTCTTTTAGTTTTGAAGTTATAACATCATGAGCTATAACCATAGATTTTAAAATAACTTTTTGAGATTGAACTGATTCTAAGGTTATAGCTGAATCAGCTGTAACCTTAGAATTCAGCTTCTTAACCTTTGATTTCAAATATTGATTTTTTCAGCAATATGAAGAATTTGTTCTTTCAAATCAGTTAATTCAAGATTTTGTTCATGACATGATCAAGAGTTTTCTCAAAATATTCAATGAGTGAATTTTTTGACAATTTCTTGATTTGTTTCTTAAGACGAATTAAACATACCTCGTTGTCTACTTCTTCAGAATCAGATTTACTCATAAGAGACATCTCAGCATGCTTGTGTCCTTTGGCATCTTTAGTACAAAGAATATATTAAGGCTAAGATTGCTCAAGCACTCAATTGCGACTTCACTACATCTGGATCTTCATCATCTTCTAAATCCAGATCTCCCCAACAAGACGCTATTATGACTTATTTATATCATTCTTTTTTTTTTCTCTCTTTTAACCTTATTTTTTATTTCTTTCGAAGTAGGGCGATCTTTGATCATATGACCAGCTTCCCCACATTTAAAACAGCCTCTATTCGACAATGATTGTTTCGAATCAATAGGCTTTTTATTGAATGTTGGTTTAGTTTGCTTGTTTCTAAAAAGCTCAACCAAAAGATCAAGTATATCTGTAACACTCCCATCTACTAAGGAGGCTTACCAAGTCCTACCTTAGCAAATGGAAGCATTATCACCTCGGTTAGCCGAGGTTGTAAATATCACTAGACATAAAAGAACAAATTAAATAACTTTAATAACATCTTTATAAAAAAACTGATTACAACTCGATACAAAACCAACTACCTAACAGCAGAAGAGTACAAACTAATCAAGCTACAGTCATCTGAACTAAGTGAACATCGCGGTGACTCGCTCCCTCCAAGGATCCCTTCCAAAGCTCAGAAATCATCAAAACCTGATAAGACTACGTTCTCAGCATTTGCCGACAATATCAAATCGATCACCGCAGACACATAACAGAATAAAACCACAACACAAAACCACACAAGGTCAGTAACAGTTATACAACCAGGCACAAGTACAACGATACAACCACAAACAATTCATACGATCAAACAAATACAACTTCATCAACTCCGATCCCTATAGTAACCAATGGCTCTCTTTGCAACGAGTAACCGGGTTCCCATCGCAATAGGTAACCCAACCCAACCAGTGGTAGATCGCAACCTTGCCACCTAAAGCCCCGCTCATCGTAACGAGCGAACCCAAGTCATTAATATGCACATCCCCCTTGTGACGGGAGTCACAAGGGGAGAACAAGGGGGTGAAACCATCTCCTGACATGGCTCACAAAAGCCATCCCATCGCCTCCAGCATGCACCATCACAATAATCAATTACAATAATCACATAAACACAATTCATCTCACAACCAATCAAACAACTATACTAAGTAAGGAAATCCTACCTTTTTGCAATCTAAGCACACACAAGTAATCGCAATAGCAATCTTCCATGAAACCGTCACATACAAATAATAATCACATACAATTACTACTATCCCTCAATAATCAATCTAGTGCCCAATTACCAATTCCCACTAAATCCCCCAAAATTAGGGTTAGGTCTAGTATAAACATAAGAATAGAGATCGAGACTTACAACAACAATTGACACGACGTATGGTGAAATCCGACGACAAAAGCTAGGTCCTTGCTAGGTTGATGATTAGAGTGATTAGGAAGAGTTTAGAGAAATGTTTTAGGGTTAGAAATAATTAACGAAAAACTGATTATGTGATTATAAAACTCCTAAATCATTCTAATCAAACCACGCAAAACACGATCCCTGACCGGGCACTCGGCCGAGTACGAGAGGCACTCGACTCAGTATGCTCTACTCGACCGAGTGTCTTACCAACTCGGTTGAGTGACACATAGGGAGAAGCCTTACAGAAACACACCAGCCATCTACTCGGTCGAGTACAACCCACTTGACCGAGTACCCAAGGTACAAAAACGCGTAGTATTACAATATCCCGTTTCTTTTCATGTCTCAACTCAAAAAATCCACCCTCATTTTCAACTTTCACATCAATTTGAGTCCCTCGATTAAATTTGTAGTAAAGTCCAACCCAAAAACCTTGACTCATAGCTAGATATGGGTGATCTTCCAAATATTTCTCAAGTCTTACAAAGTAGTGATGAAATAATTATAATACCTCAGATTTATTGGCCGTTGGGTACTCTATCGAGTAGGGCTTACACTGTCGAATAAGTTAGATTGGCGTTCTGGAGTGTGTTATGCCTGATGGATACTCGATCGAGTGAGGGTAACTCGATCGAGTAGGCGGTACTCGATCGAGTACCTCAGTTACTCGATCGAGTAAGTCGGGTTATATGGGTTTTTGGCCGGGTTTGATAGCAACGCGTGAAATGTTATATAAAGTATTTCCGTCAATTATTTTTTCTTTTCACCTCATTCTAAACCTTTTTACAAAAGAAAACAAGCAACGTCGATTTCTTTTCTCTAATTGCTATCAAATCCAAGGGCTAAGTTGTCGGATTTCGGAGTTCTTTACACCGTTGAGATCGTCGTATTGTGGGTAAGGTCCTTGTACTATTTTTATGTCAATTTATTAGTTTTGTTTCAACCCTAATTGGGTGAATTGGGGATTATTGGGAGTATTGTTGATTATAGATTGTAATTTTATGATTATGTGATTATAAGAGGTGATTTCGTAGAGGAACGCTTTTGATCTGTTGCTTGTGTTGATTTTGGTGATTGCATTCTAGGTAAGGTTTCCCTACCCAGTTATTGTGTAAATGATTATAAGATAGTTGTTGATTGATTGGCATGTGATTATATCGTAATTGGTTTTGGTATTGTTGGTATTGTAATTGGTTGGTGTTGATTGCCTGTGGTTCGAGAGGTGCGCCCTCGACTGAGTGGAGTCACTTGCGGGAGTGGCTTCACGCCCTTGAATCGCCCCTTGTAGTTCCCCTCACAAAGGGCGTGCACATTAATGGACATGGGTTATTCGCTCGATGAAGATGAGCAGGGCTTAGGTGGGAACGGCTGCGGTCCCCCACTGGCGTTGTGGAATATCTGTTAGATGGATATTCTGACAGGGCTACACACTTTAGTGTGTAGTTGTGACACCTCATGTTTTAATTTTATTTTGCGATACATTTTGATAAGTATGATAAGTACGATATGGTTTGATAATGATTAAGTGAGTTAATTGTGTTGCAATGATAATGAGCTGAAATGGCATTCATATGTGTTGATGGTTTGATGAGGCTTTTGTAGCATTTGTTGGGTGAACTTCCGGACGAAGTTCATTTTAAGGAGAAAAGACTGTAATACCCCATATTTCAATGGTATTTATAATTACGAGTTAAGCATTTCTAATAATTAATTATGACATTTATAGTTTATAATTATAGGTAAGGCGGGAAGATTAATAAAATAATGAATAAGTCGGGATTAATTGATTGGTCGTGTGCATTGGGCCGCGTGCTAAGTGTAGCTCGAATAATATAGTAGTATTTGTATAATAGTAGTATTTGTATAATAAATAATAATAATAGAATAATATTCCTAATTGGTTTCCATATAACCTTAACCTACCTATATAAATAGATGACAACCTGAAGAACTAGCTGGGAGATCGTCACAAGGTAATTTTCTAATCGTCTCATAACATACTCACCTTAAGACTAATGTAACTCGTTAAATTGACAATCGTTGACTGACCCGAGACCGTCACCATGACTGTGGACCACCAGGGATTTACCACGGCCCACCGTTGACCACCAGGGACCACGGGTAAAGAGAGTTTCAGGCGGGTTTTGGGTGGTTGTTTGGGTGCGTTGAATACGGTTTTTGGACCCTTTATTGAGCACGCCATGACCTAGGGTTGGTAGGGTGGTTCCTAGGTGAGGAATCGACTACCATGGGTGGTCGAAAGTGGTGTTTTGCGCGGTGGTTGCCGGAAAACACGCGATAGGGCATGGTTATTGCTAAACACATTTGAACCATTTTATACACAATTGCTTTGACTTGTTGGACTCGAACTGGGGTTGGTTGGGTTCGTGGTGATTAGTCGGTCCTAATGGTGGTGTTAGGGTGGTCAGAGGTGGTGCTTTGTGAGGATGGTTGACGGGTTTCGCGAAAACAGGGAGAGTTTTGATGTTTGTTGTTGGTGTTGGTGTTGTGAGTTGCTGGCCGTGGGTGGCGGTGACTAATGGTTGTTGCGCCTTACCTGGGCTGCTCAAGGAGGGACTAGTGGTGGCCACGAGCTGCCATGGTGGTGGTTAAGGGTGGTGAGTTGTTTGTGTTGTTTGTCGGTGTCGAGTTTAAGGACGGAGAATAGGGCGTGGTTGTGTGGGTTGTAGGGGGTGGTATAGCAGGTGGTTAGGGGCTGGTTGTGTGCGTCATGATGCAGGCTAGAAGTGGAGGGCCTTGGTGGTGTCGTTGGTCGTTGGTAGTGTCGGGAAACGACAGGTGAAGGAAGGGTGTTGAACACGGTTTTGACGTGTTGTATGGGGTTATGTTTGTGGGTTTGTTCACGGGTTCTATTGTTGGCTTTTATTTAATTATTAAGACGGGTTAACTCGAGTTTTGATGAGTAATCGGATTTTGAATTTAATAAACGGGTTTTCGTGTTATAATTAAAATGGGGTTTATAATTACACGAAATTATAATTAACGTAATTAATTAATTAATTAATTTATAATTGATTAAAATAAAGAATAATGAATAATGATATAATTTGTAGATTATTAAATAAGAGTAATGTAATTAATAAGTAAATTCATAATTACTATTAGGTGATAGTTTTGAGGTGAAGTATTTCTGAGTCGTGCTTGAGCTGCTTAATTGGATTTGCTATTGGATTATATTTGTTGTGAGGTAGGATAACAACTTAACTCGTCTTATCTTTGTTGGTTTGTGGAATTTATAAAAGTATTGTGAAATTGTATGGATTAATGGATGTGGATTATATATTGTTGGATTGTTGGATTGTTTAATTATTTATATGCTTTGACTTGTTGGATTCGAACTGGGGTTGGTTGGGTTCGTGGTGATTAGTCGGTCCTAGTGGTGGTGTTAGGGTGGTCGGAGGTAGTGGTTTGTGTGGAAGGTTGACGAGTTTCGCGAAAACAGGGGGAGTTTTGGTGTTTGTTGTTGTTGTTGGTGGTGTCGTGAGTTGTTGGCTGTGGTTGGTGATGACTGATGGTTATTGGGTCGTACCTGGGCTGCTCTAGGAGGGACTCGTGGTAGCCACGGGCTGCCATGGTGGTGGATAAGGGTGGTGAGTTGTTTGTCGGTGTCGGGTTTAAGGGGGGGGGGGGAGGGGATTACGGTGTGGTTGTGTGGGTTGTAGGGGGCGGTATAGCTAGTGGTTAGGGTCTGGTTGTGTGCGTCATGATGCAGGCTAGAAGTGGCGGGCCTGGGTGGTTTCGTTGGTCGTTGGTAGTGACATGAAAAGACGGGGGAAGGAAGGGTGTTGAACACGGTTTTGACGTGTTGTATGGGGTTGTGTTTGTGGGTTTGTTCACGGGTTCTATTGTTGGCTTTTATTTAATTATTAAGACGGGTTAACTCGGGTTTTGATGAGTAATCGGGTTTTGACTTTAATAAACGGGTTTTCGTATTATAATTAAAATGGGGTTTATAATTACACGAAATTATAATTAATTAATTTACTTATTATTGATTAAAATAAAGAATAATGAATAATGAATATAATTTGTAGATTATTAAATAAGAGTAATGTAATTGATAATTAAATTCATAATTGCTATTAGGTGACGCTTTTGAGGTGAAGTATTTCTGAGTCGTGCTTGAGCTGCTTAATTGGATTTCCTATTGGATTATATTTGCTGCGAGGTAGGATAACTACTCAACTCGTCTTATCTTTGTTGGTTTGTGGAATTTATAAAAGTATTATGAAATTGGATGGATTAATGGATGTGGATTATATATTGTTGGATTGTTAGATTGTTTAATTATTTATATTGGAGTTTCGTTTGCATTGGATACCTCAGCCTCGTGTCTGAGATGGTTTTTATGGTGGCATGGCGTATAATTAAATACCGCAACTTCGGTTGAGATGGTGAATACCTCAACTTCGGTTGGGATGGTGAATACCTCAACTTCGGTTAGGATGATGAATACCCCCGGCCATGGATTGGCGGGATGAACGGGTGTTTCGGGTGATGAGCTCAGTTGTATTTGCATTAAATATCATATCATTTCACCTTGTATTGTTGTTGGTTATTCCTACTCAACCTCGTGGTTGATAGTGTATTCGTGAACAACTGTGATGAACCATAATGGGGAGCAGATTTGGCAGGTACTAAAGATTAGCTGACTTGGGAGCTTTTGGGAATGCGTGAGGATTTGGCCAGTCTACCTAGAAGTCTAGACCACATATATTATCTAATCACTTTATTTATTTCCGCTCCAAGTTGTACTTTAATTTGATATTAAGTTTTAGTTGGTTAATTTCTAATTAACATGTAATCGCTAAAGTTTGATTTAAATTACTTTGGTTTGTTGTACTTTGTTATTCACGACCTCGGGAAACCGAGATGGTAACAGTCCTACTTATTTAGGAATGTCTTGCTAAAGGCTCCAAAATAAATGGGGGTGTTACAGCAGTCAGATGATTGGTGATGTAACGGTGTTGGAGATTGTGATTGTGTAATTGTTTCTTGTTTTATCTTATATTATTTATGTAGTAACTGACCCCGTTTAAATATTTTGAAAACTGTGGTGATCCATTCGGGGATGGTGAGCTATTGTTTAGCAGGTATGGCTTGGATGCGCACGGGTTAGCTGGGGATGAGTCACCACGAGTCAGCTAGTAGTCTTTCGCTTTTGTGTCCTGACATTTTATTTACTTCAGTTGGTTTGGTTTTGGAACAGTTGTATGGTACCTTGCAGTTATGGTTTCGATGTAAACACTTTAAAGTATTTACTTAAAGTACGTTTGTTGATGGTCATTTTTTATTACTATGCCTCGGGTAACCGAGATGGTAGCATTCTCATGTGCTTGGTGGTCTTGGTAAGGCACCTTGGTGTGTGGGAGTGTCACAATGTGGTATCAGAGCGAAGATTTTGGAACCTGTAACTAATGAACCTAATGAACTTAGAGAGTCAAGGTAAAATGAACCCGGGTAGAAGTTGTTAAGAGCTAATGCAAAGGCTTGGGAGGCGTCCTAAAGTCGCGAAGTGGCCCTAAAACTTTGAACCGGTCACTATGGGGTGTCATGGGATCGCTAATTGCTTATTATTGTTCATATGCATATCTTGGTGAAAGTGTATGATGGATGTTGTGGTGGAAAAGATGAAAATAATTGTTGCATGATAATATGAATTGTGGTTAAGCATGTTTATATGACGGAAGTGAATTTTTAATGTGGTTATTCTAGTAACATGTGAATAGGAGTTGTAATGTATAACATGTTTTTGGTTTTACATAAAGTTATATCGTAAAGGCATGTAGGTAGTGCAGAATCGTCGGCATGACTCGATCGAGTGGGGGAACTCGATCGAGTAGGGTGGACTCAATCGAGTGGCTAAGCTCGATCGAGTGGGTATATGTATACGTTGGGCAGTAGCTACTTGTTTATGCTACTCGATCGAGTAAGGGGGTAATCGATCGAGTGTCCAGTACTCGACCGAGTATGTATGTGACTCGATCGAGTACGTTTTATGACAGTTCTGGGCAGGTTCTTGAGTTGGGGTACTCGATCGAGTTAGTGGCTTACTCGTTCGAGTGACTCCTACTCGATCGAATATGTATGGTTACTCGATCGAGTAAGTTATATGCGGGTCATAATTGCTTTGAGCTGTAGGCTATGTGCTTACGTTTATCTCCCTTTTATAGCTCAAAGATATGCCGCCCAAGAGATCAGCTTTGGACGTTAGGGGTTAGGAGATGAGTGTAGACGAGATCGCCAAGATGCTTGAGCATCAAGACGCGCTTACCGAAGTCCTCAAGAAGATGGGGAAAGATAAAGAGGCCGGGGTAGACTTTGTCAAGATGAGCACTACGATATCTCGCTTCAACCCCATTAACTATGTGGGTATAGGTGCGCTGATTTTGCTCGAAAACTGGCACCGTGAAATGGAGAATATCTTGGGAGTGGTACACTGTCTGGAAGAGTTTAAGGTTGAACATGCTGAGTTCTACCTGAGAGATGCAGCTGGGGAATAGTGGGATAAGGTAAAGGATAGTGCTTTAGACATCTACATGAAGCAGGGTAAGACTACAATCCCGTAGTCAGAGTCAAGAGGGCTATAAGGCAGGAGTTTGTTCCGGAGCATGTTCGCAGCAGGCTACGTGATGATTTTGATTCCGTAAAGATGACCGGAGATATGACGGTGACCGGGTACTACCATAAGTTAAATGAAAAGGCACGATATGCTGAGGATATGGGGCTAAATCATGAGAATTTAGCACTTCGCTTCGAGAAGGGGTTGACATATCGGATTATGGAGAAGCTACTGGCGGGGACTCTTACCGATGTGAAGGAAGCTTATGAGAGGGCTGGACGGGCTGAGAGACTGGTCGAGATGGCCAAGGAAAACAAAGAGAGGGGCTCGAAAAAGAGGAAAGTTGAGAGTGATGGTGGTGTCCAATCCAGTTACAAGCGGGGTAACAACAATCAGGCAAGAGCCTATTCTTCTGGGTCAGGTTTTAGTGGAGGTTCTTCATATGGGCGTGGTCGTGGTAGTAGCAGCAGCTGGAGTATGACATGTTTCAACTGTGGCGGTGTGGGTCACAAGAGGCATGAGTGTACTAGTGTAGTGGGGAGAGGTTTTTAGAGACCATCACAGGGGAGCGTTTCACAGGGACTGACGCAGAGCTATGCTAGCAACCGACCAGATGGGTCATGGAACAATTAAGGAGGGCAGAGCAACAACGGTGGGTTCAACCGCAATGGTGGTAATTCTTATCAGAAACCGACAGCTAACAACAATCAGGGGTCAGCTGCGAAGCCTTCTACATCTCCCAGTACAGTACAAGGAGGTGGTCAAAAGAGCAGTGGCAAACTGTTTGTGATGGACAAGCAAGCTGCTGAGGATGATGCACACGTGATCACTGGTATTTTTCTTGTTAGCAACCTTTCTACCTTTGTTTTATTTGATTCGGGGGCGTCACACTCGTTTGTATCATCGAGTCATGCCAAGTCTATGGGTTTGAGAGAGTTTGAGTTTGTAAAAGATGAGGTTTTTAAACCGTCGGGTGAGTCTGTGTCTTGTGGGAAGTTGTATAGTGGGGTGTCCATGGTTATTGGGAAAGTTGATCTTCTAGTTGACTTGTTGGAGTTTCCTATGGATGGTTTGAGATGATAGTCGGGATAGACTGGTTGGGGAAGTATAAGGCTTGGATAGACTGTCACCAAAAGAAAGTTCTTTAAGGGGTCCTAAGGAGACTAGTGTGTCTTATCGTGGGTTTGTTATCAAACCCAAAGTCAAAGTGATTGCAGTGGTGACATTGAAGTCTTACTTGAGGAAGGGGTTGTTGGAGTTAGTGTCCTCCACAATAGTGCGTTTACATAATAAATCTCATTAAAGGAATATCATCAGGATATTTATTATTTGATCCTCGTCAGTTGACTAACGTATATCAATAACGATTGGCTGACTAGAGTTTGACGTTATTGTTGTGAGACGGCGGTGATCAGCTGACCCCTTTCGGTCACACCAAATGGAACGAACCTCAATTGACAACTAATTAACTTTATGAGATACATTTTATTTAGTCCCTTGATTTATAGACTAAAAGGTTAGTCGATTATTTTTAGTGAGATTTCGAGTTGCGAACTCGTGGCGTGGCAGTTATTATTTAATTGTGTGATAATTAAATAATAAATTTTATGAGACGGGTTTTAGTTAATTAATTGTTAATTTTCTAAAATTGTACTAATTGATTAATGTGATTAATATTAGTACGTAAATAATATGTGTAGCGGTACACCTATATTTACGGAGTGATTTGGACAAAATTTTTTGGGAAGCATTTAAACATAAATCGATGTTTAAAGTAAAATTTACATGTATTTGTGCGACGAATATAAGAACCAATATGGACCCGTAAATGGGCATTGGACCGTGTAAAATAGAGTGTAGTCAATGATTATAAACATAATCATTTCACTTTGCTTTGTATTCTTCCATAAGTTATCTTTTGTCTTTTGTATGTGATGAACAATTGGACATAAGAAAAAGCAAAGTCCACTCCCTCACTCCACCCTTACCACCCGGCCACTCCCTCCATATAGACCAACAATTGTCTATTTTCTTACTTACTCACTTGTACATCTTTTGCATTTGAATGAAGTTGTTGGTTTTATCTCTCTAAAAGTTAATAAAAATAATTTACTAAGTTGTTAGTAAACAAAATAATTACTAAGATTGTTAGTAATATTACACATATTATCAAGGGTATATCTTATCAAATATCTAGTTAATATTTGTAGGATATTGGGTATTTGTTCTTAGGTGAACATTGTTAGGAGATCTTCTCTTTGAAGATTTGGTAAGGAGGATCATCCTTTGTTTTAAGCTCAAGAACAATCAAGATAGGAGATCTTGATTGTGCCCTTATTACCATCAAAATCAATGTAAGGAGGATCATCCTTTGTTTTTCCTTAATCTTTAATATTATGCTTTTATATTAGCATGCATATTACATAGATCACTAAAATAACATATTATGAGATAATTTTTTTTTAATTAGAGAGTCTAATTAGGATCTATGATCTTTCAAGTGGTATTATGAGCTAGGCTTGTAATTTGCATGTTGATTTTGAGCATACTTAATAAATTATGAGATAATTTAAAAAACTCAAAAATTGTGTTAGAAGAGGTTTTAGCACGAAAATTTTTGGGCATGCATACCTAATGATCTCATAAGATTTGTGGTAAAATTTGGTGATTTGTGAATTTATTTTGCTATTTTTTAATGATTTTTTGTAAAAAAACCGAGTCAAAAATGTCGTATTTTGGTTAAGAGTTAACTAAAAATAGTTAAATGTTGATTCGGGTAATGAAATTTTTATGGTGTTTCATGCATATTTTCTACAGATTGTATATAAAATTTCGAAGGTTGGTTTGAAATTTTGCATGTTTATTGATTTTATGAGTTAAAAGTCGATAAAAGTGAAATAAATTAATCATATGCTCGAAACATTTGTTTCTGGCCTTGGTAGATTTATGTACATTTAAAAATATGATTTAAAAGTTAAAAGTGAAATTTAAAATGTATTTTTACCTAGTTTTGATGATTATTGGTTTTAGTGGTTAAAAACCGATAAATATCGATCTTTTTCTTCATAAAATTTATCTGAAATTTTTGGGTGTTTTTTTCTGACATTTTGGTGTTCTTGGAAGCTTTCCAGAATACTCAAAAATTTTTGTTTTAATTTTTGGTAATATTTTCAATTATTTTGGATTTATTACTTAAAAGTTATGATTTTTCCGATTAAATTAGCAAAATATCACCAAATCAAACTAATTATTCATCATCAAATTAGTGAGGACTAATTTTTCAGTTTCAAAACAGTTTGGACAATTAGTTTTG
The DNA here is from genome assembly GCF_048544455.1 of Silene latifolia. NCBI lineage: Eukaryota > Viridiplantae > Streptophyta > Magnoliopsida > Caryophyllales > Caryophyllaceae > Silene > Silene latifolia. Next base: position 92,324,779 of record NC_133537.1, on the reverse strand, counting down.
ACTTAAATAAGATTTAAGAGGTGATTATTGATTTTTACAAGTTAAAAATCGATTAAATCCACAAAACCGAGATGGATACCAACGATTGTTAGATAGGGCGATTTTGGCATCATTTTACAGCATTTTAAGCATATTTATTTAAGTTGAAATAATGATTGTCATTTATTTAAAATATTTATTTTATTGTACCTAGTATGGCCTAGTTATTTTTTTTAATCGTTATTAGCCCAAATGAATGGGAATAGCGATTTGTTTGTAATTTAAATACTATCTCGTGTCGTCAGTTTGTAATTAATTAATAGTTTTATTTATTAATGTATAATAGGAATAGCTATGTAATTTGATTGTAATAGTTATTTTTACCGGCGTTTCCAAAAGACGGATTTACATCGAGACGGAGTCTAATTTTGGAAAGGTGTTACAAATCCCACTAGAAGAAGCCCCTTTAGAAGATGTTCCTATGAAGAGGCAAGGGACCAAGGAGATGGTTTCCGATATGTAATAGTCTAAGTTTTATTAACTAGGTGGCCATACTAGGATTTTTCATATGCTTGCTTGATTTTATTTTTCGCGCATGCCAACATCGCCATTCACATGCTTTTGATTTTTGCGGCTGTCAATTCACGTCATTTACATTCACCAACTTAGTTCACTTATAGGGAATTTATGACTAAATTGACAAGATCTCTCACATAACTAAAATTGAGATTAGCCTTACCAATTAGTAACACCTATCAATCCCTTGTTCATTAGAGTCACGCTCGCCCAAGCGGAGTATTTTCTTTTTACCTTGGGTATGTAGGGTGGTAAACGGTTATCACGTGCCAAAGTTGGTTGGACTCAACGGGGTATAAGACGGTCTTGTATTCCGGGGCTAGTAGATGGATTTAAGGAAATTCGTCAACCAAGAGTTCTAGAGGTAGAATCAGTCAACTGTTGACTTACCGAATTTGCACGATTATGGGATGTTTCGCCAAAGCGATGCTCATTTTTGTTTAATATTTGGGTCTTGGAATCGTTTATATAATTTAGTGGGAGATCATTATATAAATGTTAAAACCTGTTAAACATGTTTTCACAAGTAATTTTAAAACAATGAATGTTAATTTTTCTTTAATTTGTTGTAGCATTTTAATTCGCAATGGCAACTTCATCAACTCCATCGACTACTCCACTAGGCAAAGATTCATGGCTAAGGTCTGTAATGAACAAATGTATCTTAAAACATGGCGGTAGTAACTTTCTTGAATGGGAATCCAACATCAAAAGCGTCGCGTTGTCCGACAACGTGCTCACTTATTTGACCGATGCTCCTCCCATCGATCCCAGTCCAAGGGCTTCATCGGCGGTGCGGACGGCCTATGATGACTATGTGAGGATGTCGAATGATATCAAAAATGTGTTGATATGGTCGATGTCCCCAAAGCTCAAGCTTTCATGCATTTCTTTAAATGCGTACGAGATATTCACTCGTATGACTACTATGTTTTCACAAACACCAAAAGTCCGCCAATACGATGCGGTGGCACGCTTCTTTGAAGCAAAGCTTGAGAGGGGCCAAAAGGTTGGACCCCATGTACTCAAAATGGTCGAATATGTTGACATCCTAGAGCGTCTAGGGTGTAACATTCCTAAGACTCTTGTGATTGATCGAATCCTCCACTCACTTCCCACCAAGTTTGCCCACTTTAGGGTAAACTACAACATGAATGGCATGGATAAGAGTTATCATGAAAATCATGCACTCCTTACCCAAGCGGACAGGGATATGGAAGCTAGTGGGAGTGAAAAAGGGGATGTTCTAACCATGAAATTAAAGAACATGTCCCTTGGAGTTAAGAAGGGAAAGGGGAAGGAAAAGTCCCAATTCAAGAAATCGTCAAAGAAACAAGACAAGGGAAAGGGGAAAGCCGTTGAGAATGGCAATCCCAAGACAAAAATTGTCAAACTCTCCGAGGCTGAATGTTTCCATTGTAATTGAAACGGGTATTATAGGAGGAGTTGCCCCAAATACTTGGAGGATCTCAAGGAAGGGCGTGTGATGCCGATTGGTATGATTTCCTCTCTCTATGTGATAGACGATAATTATGCTTGCACTTCCACTTGGGTACTTGATACCGGATGTGGCTCTCACCTTTGTAATCATTTGCAGGGTTTAAGGGACGTGCGAGCACTAGCAAAAGGTGATGTGGATCTCCGCATGGGCAATGAAGCTAGAGTAGCGGCTGTTTTCGTGGGGACCTATGTGCTCACTTTAGCTAGTGGTTTAGAGTTGTTTTTAAATAAGTGTTATTTTTTACCAACTTTAACTATGAACATCATCTCCATTTTCGCGTTAGACGCGGAAGACGTTTATTTTATGATTAAGGCCAATAGTTGTACTTTTTCATTGAATGATGTGGTTTATGGCAAGGCCATTTCAATTGGAGGCATTTATGTTTTAAATGATTTTAATGACGTTTATCATGTGGAAACTAAAAAGCTCAAAACGGGTGATCCAATTGAATCCTACCTTTGGCATTGTCGTTTAGGTCACATAAACGAAAGACGCATTAAGAGACTTGCTTCATCAAAAGTTCTCAAACCATTTTATTTCGAATCTTATGCTATATGCGAGTCTTGCCTTTTAGGCAAGATGAGTCGTGCACCTTTTGCGGGAAAAGGGACACGAGCTAGTGAGGTTTTGGCTCTTATACATACGGATGTGTGTGGACCATTAACCATCACCGCTAGAGGAGGTTTTCACTACTTCATTACTTTTACTGATTACTTAAGTACATATGGGTATGTCTACTTAATGAAGAACAAGAGTGAAGCTTTTGACAAGTTCAAAGAGTTTCAAAATGAAGTTTAGAACCAATTGGATGAAAGGATTAAAACCCTACGATCCGATCGTGGTGGTGAATACCTAAATTCTGAATTTGATTCACACCTAAAAGATTATGGTATAGTATCATAATGGACTCCTTCTGGCACACCACAATTAAATGGTGTAGCTGAAAGGAGAAACCGAACTTCACTAGATATGGTTCGGTCTGTGATGAGCCTTACCAAGCTTCCTGATTCGTTTTGGGGTTTTGCCCTCTTGTCTGCAATATTTTCACCAAATCGAAGCCCGACTAAAGCAGCCGATAAGACTTCATATGAGATATGGATAGGAAAAGTCGCTCATTTGTCATTCATGTACATTTGGGGTTGCGAAGCGTACGTCAAGATCAAGTCTGACAATAAGCTTGCACCCAGATCAGACAAATGTTTATTTGTAGGATATCTAAGGGAAACACGTGGATATTACTTCTACAAGAAAAACGAGAACAAAGTGTCTATGGCTCATGATGCTGTCCTCCTAGAAAGAGAGTTTATTTCTAGGAGACAGAGTGGGAGAAAATTTGAACTTGACGAAGTTCGAGTGCCACAATCCGAGAATGAGGTAGAGGAGAACGTGGAGGATAACGTTCCCTCCTCCTCTGAAACGGTATTGTTCCTAGAAAGTCAATTAGGATTTCTAATCCACCTGACCGCTACCTTGGTAACATCGATGAGGATAGTGTTTTGTTACTTTTGGAAAGTGTTGAATGCACTACCTAATAATCAGCCATGTCTAGTCCCGACTCATCGCTTCGGCTAGAAGCCATGCGGTCTGAAATAGATTCCATGTACGAGAACCAAGTATGGGACTTGGTGGATTACCTGAGGGAGTGCGACCCCTTCAGTGTAAATGGATATATAAAATTAAGCTCAGCGTGGATAAACGTATAGATGTTTACAAAGCTAGATTGGTGGCAAATGGTTTCACCCAAGTTCATGGTCTACACTATGATGAAACCTTCGCTCCAGTCGCTATGCTTCGGTCCATTAGGATAATCTTAGCGGTTGACGCGTTTCATGATTATGAGATTTGGCAAATGGATGTCAAAACCGCCTTCTTGAATGGGATTCTAGAAGAGGAAGTGTACATGATACAACCTGAAGGTTTTGTGGATACATCTAACCCTAAGAAGGTGTGTAAACTCAAGAATTCCATCTATGGTCTTAAGCAAGCATCTCGGAGTTGGAATCATCGTTTTGATCTAGTTATTAAACAATATGGTTTCACTAGAAGTATTGAAGAACCATGTTTATACATGAAGTTTAGTGGGAGTAAGGTTGCATTCCTTGTCCTATATGTGGATGACATATTGCTTATCGGGAATGATATTCCATCGCTCACTTCCGTTAAGGAGTGGCTAGGGAATCACTTCCAGATGAAGGACTTGGGAGAGGCACAACGAATCTTGGGTATCCGGATCTATAGAGATAGGTCCAAGAGGATACTAGCATTGAGTCAATAAGCTTATATTGATAAAGTTCTTGACCGGTTCAATATGAAAGACTCCAAGAGAGGATTTCTACCTATGGGCCAAGGGATTACTTTGAGCAAGTCACAGTCTCCCTTTACACCTAAGGAGATTGAACACATGAAGATTGTCCCTTATGCTTCCGTTGTTGGGTCTATCATGTATGCTATGATTTGCACTCGTCCCGACGTTGCGTATGCCTTTAGCATGACAAGTCGTTATCAAGCCAAGCCTGGTGAGAGTCACTAGATAGCCGTAAAGAACATCCTGAAGTACTTGAGAAGGACTAAGGATTCGTTCTTAGTGTTTGGAGGAGAAACTGAGTTGCGTGTAAGAGGTTACATGGACGCAAGATTCCAAACCGATCGGGATGATATAAAATCCCAATCCGGCTATGTATTTTTGCTAAATGGAGGAGCTGTTTGCTGGAAGAGCTTCAAGCAAAGCGTTACCGCAGATTCTACAACAGAGGCTTTGTACCTTGCAGCGTCTGAGGCTGCAAAGGAAGCTGTTTGGATTCGGCAATTCATGGAGGGACTAGGTGTTGAACCATATAGAATATATGTTTCTGTTTAGATGATGTGAAGTGTGCTTTATATTTTATATACTTGTTGCGCGTAATCGTTTGTTTAAGTCTTTTAGATTAAACTTATTTATTACAAGCAATAAAGAAGAATTGTGATGGAGGTATATCGTGATCAAGCCTCAATTGAAGATCAAGATTATCTAAGAATCATTCAAGTGTTATAAGAGGACAAAGTCCGTCTAAAGATTAATCAAGCTTGGATGATGAAGTAGCCTATGCTCGAAGATCTCCTATGAAGATTAAAATAGTATAGGTGATTATCTCGTAATGGTAACTAAGAGTGAATTTCTTGTATTGGTAAAGTTATAGCTTTGCAGCTATAACGTTACTAGTAAAAAAGCTCAATGTTATAGCTCTTCTACTATAACATTGAGATGTTGAGTTTTTATTACACGACTTGATTTGTTTTGAAACTGTTTTTCGAAAACGTTTTTGTTTATTTTAATGTTTTAGTAAAGGTATTTTTTAAAAAGCCCGGTTTAGTACGGAGTTCGGTTATATGTTGAACGTTAGTTAGTAATCGTTTTGGGTCAACTTATGAGTTGGACCATGTTACTAATTAGGGTTTTGATATAGCTACTGCTAAAACCTAAATTCTAACCTAATATTCAGCTAGGGTTTACATGAGTCACGAGGCATATGAGCCGTGATATCTCGTGTGACCTAAGGTATATTTTGTAAAGATTTTATTCTCTAAGGAATATCTTTACATATCTTTTATATCTTACTTGATATTATTATTTATGATAAAAATATTCTTGTTATGGAAATCTTATCATATCTTAGAATTTATGGAAAAAACAATAATAGAATAATTTATATTCTATCTTTTGGAATATTCTTTATTATCTTTAAAGCTTTAAGGAAAGAAATAATAGAAGATATGATTTGTTTATATATCTCTTATTTCGACTATTAGGGTTTCGTCAAAACCAACTAGCCTTGCTCTTTCCTTCTTTATAAATACTTTGTTTTTGCAACATTTAAAATTAGACACCTTAAGCATAAAATTGATTTAATTTTTCAAAGCAAAACCGTGTGTTTCAAGCAAGAAAATCAATTTGTTATTTTCAAAAGGTCGTGTGTTTTAAACTCGTATGTTCATTTGATAGTTATCGTAATAAGATAATAGTGCTCAATAGATTTCTTACTTGTTCATTAACGTGAACCATTGCAAGAATCATTAGTGCTTTCTTATTAGCGTAAGTTAGTCACTCGAGTATTTAACGGTACTAATTCAGTTACAGCTAGAGTTAGTTGTACGAGTTGGGTTAGTAAATTTGTAATCCGTAGAAAGGTACTAAATTTATTAATCGAGAATAGTGGACGTAGGTTTCGATTTGTGAAACTGAACCATTTCAAAAACCGTGTGTCTCTTTCTCTTTCGTTTGTTTGTTTACTTCGTTCTTACTTGTTCATTAGTTGAATAGTTAAAGTTTAATCAATAAACTTTAAATAATCAATTATACTCATACAATCGAAAAAGCTTTAAAAGTTTTAAATACTCAATTCACCCCCCCCCCCCCCCCTCTTGAGTATTTTGGATCTATAGACTCTTCAATTGCTACCAGAGCCTCGTGCTCTTGATTGCCTAACCGCAAAGAGGCTGATCTGTCCATCTTTATTTATCTTATCGTTTTATATTCCGCTGCCTATCACGTGGTAAATGGATTCTAAATACCTCAAGTGTCCCGTCTTTGATTGGAAGAATTATGGGTTATGGAAAAACATGATGACTCACCATTTGAAAGGTCATGATTGGGAGTGCTGGAGGATTATCCAAAATGGACCGCACAAAATTCTAGCCGCATCCGAAGAAGGCACTACTGATAGTAATGTTTTGTGTCGGTCTAAGAGGGTGATTTTATCACCCTCGTGTCTTTTAATATGGGTCTTTTAGTATGTTTTTCCTAGCATTTGGCAATTGGGTATGTTGTGGTAACTTGTGCACTTTACCTCGGTTGGACACTCGATCTTAATGCACGGAACCCGAGAGGCAATAGAGCACCTTTCAAAGCTCATGACAAGGCACGAGAAGCTCACTTGTAACCCGAAAACCAGTTGGGAGAAATAGGAATGAAGATTAGAAGAAATGAAGGCATTTGAAGGGGTCTAGCTCTTGGGAATTAGAAGTCAAAAAATTGCGAGCCTGTGCGCAGCCTGCACAAACAGGGGGCGCAGGTGCGCACGATTGCGCAGGCAAGAACAGTTCTTGCGCAACCTGCGCAGCCTGCGCACCTCTGCTATACGGGTTTTCTAATCTCCTCTTTGGGCTTCTTAATTGGAAATCTTTCTAGGTTTTCGTGAAGCCCTATATATATTCGAGAGTTTGAAGACCTAAAGCAGTCACCTACCATCCTATCATCTCATCTAATCTCATTTTTAGGGTTCTAATCTTGTAATAATTTAGAGGACAATTTCCATTCAAAGTTGTAATCTTTCCTTAGTTGTTGGGTTTATGAAGACTATGGAAGGCTAAATCCTTCCCTACTTGGTGTAATCCATTGCAAGCTTTCATCTTTATCATTGTATTGACTCCTTAATCTCTACTCTTTCATTTATTTCAATTTCTATGTTTTAATGACATGATGAATGTTTTGTTGGGAGAAGTAATTACCCTTGCCTCTTTAATGTTCATCTTGCTTGTTTATTGCAAAGTTCCTTGCTTTTGTGATAACTTGTTAAAGCATCTCATGATTATTGATATCTTGGTTTAAAGTATCAACCTTTGTGAGTAGAAATTGATTATATCATTGGATTTGTTGGCTTAGACATATCTTTGTGATATCCCATTTACTTTCCTCTTGGTTTGCTCTTCATGCTCTTGTCTACAATTCCTACATGGTTTAATGTTAGAATTTGTAGCTTAAGTAGGATTATCATTGTTGGCTTAGATAGTGGTAATCATTTGCTTGAGGATTGTTGTTGGGTAAATGAAATTGGAGAGAAAAGAGTCTTGCTTTGAGAAAAGTTGAAACTTGTAGGATTATACCAAGTTCTCACCTCTTATAATTGTTATTTGCATAACAAGTGTTTGTTGTCTTGTTTCATAGGAAAAATCACATCTCTTTCATTTTGTTACTTGTTTCCTCCATGCCAATTCTCCATATATGTCTCTCTATTGTTGTTCATTGTTAATACCCATAGTTTGTGCATAGTCTTGTGCTTTGTCCATTTCCATTAATCTAAATTCAAGCTTTTAGTCTTAAATCCCTTCTCTTGGGTTCGACCCTTACTTCCCTTTACTACTATTCTTGGTTGCATAGTGTAGAGTCGAGTTTGGTTTATAAATTGTTAATTTAATAGCTTAATTCTAGTACTTAACCACCTAGTCTCATTCTCTATCAAATTTTGGCGCCGTTGCCGGGGAAGGGCAACATAGCTAAAAGCTTGATTGTTAATTGCATGTTAGTTGTTTTTATTCTCTTTGTTTTTGGAAAGTAAGTGGAAGTTCTAACTTCTGTGTGTAGTGCAAAGGTTTATGTATAGTTCTCCACACAACGGTGAATCAACCCCCGTTGAAGAGGACTCCTTTGGTGCATATTCGTGGTTATTTACCAATCCTTGGTACCAAAGAGCACAAAGGGAACATCGAGTAGAAGAAGCAATTTCGGAAGATCCTATTGAAGTAAATCCGATTGAAGTAGAGTATCCCTCTATGGAAAATGACACGAGAACTATCCGGGAGATAAGAGCAATGAATTATGATGAGCAACCCTTGTGTATCACCTATCCCCCTTTAGGAGCCAATGCAAATTTCAAACTAAAAGGCTTCTTTATTCATAACTTGCCTAAGTTTCATGGCCATGCGGGGAATAACAAACCGTCACCTTTTGAAATTTCACATGATGTGTGAAGGTGCCATTCCGAATGGGGTGACGGAGGATTAATTCAAATTACGAGCCTTCCCATTTTCTTTGTTGGATTCGGCCAAAGATTGGCTCTTTTATCTTGCTCCGGAATCTATAAGAACTTGGAAGGAAATGAAGGCGGCTTTCCTTGAGAAGTACTACCCCGATTCACGCCACAACCGTGCAAAGAAGGCTATTACCACCATAGAACAAGACCTCAATGGTGAAACCATGTATGAGTATTGGGAGAGGTTTAAAAAGTTGGTGGCTCAATGCCCATACCACGGGTTGAGTGATGACGATCTCCTTGTGAACTTTTATGAAGGGTTGTGCCAAGATGATCAAAGAATGGTCAATTCCGCTATCGGAGGAGGTTTGAAGAATTTCTCCATAGTGGATGCCAAGGAAATCATTAAGAGACTTGCCTCAACTACAAGGAATTATGGAAGAAGCCAAAGGGGAACAAGGAACACATCTTCAATGAGAACCTCTTCCTCATCTACTCAAAATCTTGAGCAAAGTGTGAATGACTTAACTCACCTAGTGAAGAATATGATTGTGAACAATCCAAACAAAAATGGAGGTCAAATGAATCAAGTAGAATGCAACTATTGTCAAGGTCCTCATTTGGAGGAAGCTTGCCCCATTATGATTGAAGAAGGAATTGGAGTGGAACATGTAAGTGAAATGGGCCATGGGAATTACAATGCTAGGAAGCCTTCCGGGGGAGGGTATTACAACTATGATCCTAGTGGCAACACTTACAATGTTGGGAGTAGAGACAGCCCTCGACTTGGTTGGGGTGGTGACACCTCAAAAAGCTTTGTGAATGGCCAATTCAACCACTTGAGGGACCAAAACTCCCGACAAGGTCAAGGTTCAAATTCTCAAGGAAATAGGAATGGGAATTTCAACAACCAAGGTAGAAACCAAAACCAAGGTCAATCATCCCAATTTTGCAATCAAGGTAACAACACCAATTCTCAAAAGGAACCAAGTGTTCAAGACTTGCTTAAAAACATTTTGCAAGAGCAAGTCAAAACAAACAAGAGGTTTGACAAGATTGAAGCCGACAAAGGGTGTTAGTGATGCCAAGGCTGCCAACCTTGAGGTCCAACTTGGACAAATTGCTCAAGAACTTGCCAAGCAAAACCAAAGGAATTCCACTTCTATCCCCTCCACTACATTTCCTCCTAGAGAGAATGCTAGTGCTATGACATTGAGGAAGGGGAGAACTTTATAATCTCCTCCCAAGAAGAAGAGAAGGGGCAAGTCACAAGAAAGGGTTATTGAAATTGAAGAGCAAATTGAAGAAGAGCTTGTGGTTGAACAAGAGAAAGGGTCATCTTCAAAAGCTAATGAGGAAAAAGAAAAGAGTCCTTTGAGCATTGACAAAGGAAAGGAAGGAAGCACCAACACAAAGGATCAACTCAAAGAGATTGAAAAGGAATATGAACCGGAGGTACCATTTCCAAGTGCCCTCACAAATCCCAAGAAGTTTGATAAAGACTCCAATCTTTATGAAACTTTTAGGAAATGTGAGGTCAACATCCCTCTTTTTACTTTCATCATAACTGTTCCTAGGTATGCAAAGTTTCTCAAGGAACTTTGCACCCCTAAACGGAAGCCAAGAAAAGGAGTTGAAAGAGTCACGGTTAGTAGGCATGTCTCGACAATTTTCAAACAAAATCTTCCCAAAAAGTGCGATGATTCGGGCATGCTAACTATACCGTGCTCAATTGGAGGCAAAGCTTTTGCTAGAGCTATGCTAGACTCGGGGTCCTCTATTAATGTCATGCCTTATTCCATTTATGAGACCTTAGAACTGCCTCCCTTGTCTAAGACCAATGTTGTGATCCAATTGGCGGATCACTCTACAATTCACCCCAAAGGTCTTGCAGAAGATGTGTTGGTAGAGGTTGATAAATTCATATTCCCGGCCGATTTTTATGTTTTGGACATGGAACTGGACTCTAAGGCTACACCCCTCTTGCTAGGGAGGCCTTTTATGAGAACCTCCAAAACCAAACTTGACATGTATGATGGAACTTTGACCATGGAATTTGAAGGGAAAGTTTTGAAGTATAATGTGTATGAGACGATGAAAAAGACCGATGATTTGAGTTTTTGCTACTTTCTTGATAAAATTGAACCTTTGGCAAATCGAGTTTACCAATTGAGTCATAGGGACCCACTTGAGGTGGCCCTCACTAACAATGTCGAGAAGGAAGGGTTGCGGTTTTTGTTGTCTCATGATGTGCAGGAAAATATAGAGGCATTGGAAAAGGAAGAACCACTAGAAGAATCAAAGGAAGAAAAAGAATTGAAAGAAATTGAGGAGGAAATGTCGAGCACAGGTGCAGCCTGCGCAAGTCCCATGTGCAGCATGCGCAATCCTACGCAGCCTGCGCAGACCCCCAGCGCAGCCTGCGCAATTCTCAGCTCCATTAAGTCTTGTTTTTCTTCCTATTCTTTTGACTACCCATCCAAATTCCTCCCCCTTGAAGCCTCCCTTGAAAGACCACTTCCCTCCATCATAAAGCCACCCACTCCAAATCTAAAACCACTCCCCGACCATTTGAAGTACGTCTTTCTTGGGGCAAACAACACTCTACCCCTCATAATTTCAAACCAACTTGAGGGTGATCAAGAAAAGAGATTGGTGGATGTTTTGCACAAGTACAAGGAAGCTTTTGGGTGGAGCATTGCGGATCTAAAAGGGATAAGTCCAAGCGTTTGCATGCACAAGATCCATTTGGAAGGGGAAGCAAAGCCGGTTCGGCAACCACAAAGAAGATTAAACCCACCAATGATGGAGGTGGTGAAGGAAGAGATCATCAAACTACTCTAAATGTGAATCATTTACCCCTTTAGCGACTCTCAATGGGTAAGTCCCACTCAATGTGTACCTAAAAAGGGTGGTGTGACGGTAATCGAGGGCAAAGAAGGATCTTTAATTCCCACCCGGATTCAAACCGGGTGGAGAGTTTGCATCGATTACCGCCGCCTAAATGCCGTGACTTTCAAAGATCATTTTCCTCTACCCTTTCTAGACCAAATGCTAGAGAGGCTAGGGGGGAAGGAATTCTATTGTTTCTTGAACGGATATTCCGGATACTTTCAAATTCCCATACGTCCGGAAGATAAATCCAAGACAACATTCACATGCCCTTTCGGAACATATGCATACCGAAGGATGCCCTTCGGTTTATGTAATGCTCCGGGTACATTTCAACGTTGCATGGTGAGTCTTTTCTCGGATCTTGTAGAAAGAGTCTTAGAGGTCTTCATGGACGACTTCACCGTCCATGGAGATAATTTTGAAGCTTGCTTGGACCACCTAACTATGGTCCTATCACGATGCACGGAGTCACACCTTTTGTTGAATTCCGAAAAATGTCACTTTATGGTTAAAAGCAGCATCGTGTTAGGTCACATAGTCTCAAAGAGAGGGATTGAGGTGGATGTGGCTAAGGTTGAAGTGATAAAAACCTTGCCATATCCTACTAATACTCGGGAGATAAGGTCGTTTCTAGGACACACGGGCTTCTACCGTCGATTTATTAAGTACTTCTCCAAGATTGCTTACCCCTTGTGCAAGCTTTTGCACAAGGATGTGGAGTTTGTTTTTGATGATACGTGTAGGTTGTCATTTGATTCTTTGAAGGAAAAGCTTGTGACGGCCCCGATAATTCAAGCTCCAAGATGGGACCTCCCTTTTGAAATCATGACCGATGCTAGTGATTATGCCCTTGGCGCAGTTTTAGGCCAAAGGGACGGGAAGGTTGCTCATGTGATACAATATGCTTCTTCACTTTTGAATGATGCTCAACGGAACTACACTACCACGGAGAAGGAATTCTTGGCGGTGGTGTATGCTATTGAAAAGTTCTGGGCTTATCTCTTGGGTGCCAAGGTCATCATTTATACCGGCCACAAGTCTATAAGACAACTTGTTGACAAGAAAGACACCAAAGCAAGGCTAATGAGATGGGTTCTTTTCTTGAGTGAGTTTGATATTGAGATCAAGGACAAGCAAGGAGGTGCTAATGTGGTGGCCGATCATTTGAGTCGGATTCACATTAATGAGGATCTAGTGAAGACCATGGGAGTAGTGGATGGTAGCTTACCACTTGAATCTCTATATTCTATGAAGGCCATTGAGCCTTGGTATGCTAACCTTGTCAACTATATGTTAACCAAGAAATTTCCACCCTCACTCTCATCAAGTCAAAGGAATAGGATAAAGGCCGATTCTAGATTCTACATATGGGATGAGCCATACCTATGGAAGATGTGCCAAGATCAAGTCATTCGGCGTTGTGTGTCGGATGTAGAGATTCCATCCATCCTCAAACATTGCCACGAGTACGCTTGTGGGGGCCACTTTGGGCCTCATAGAACGGCACGGAAAATCCTAGAGTGCGGGTTCTATTGGCCCAAGTTGTTCAAAGATGCTCATACTTTCGTCACTACTTGCGATAGATGCCAACGCTTTGGCAACATCTCACGTAGGAACGAAATGCCCCAACAACCGATGCTTTACTTGGAGATTTTCAATGTATGGGGAATAGACTTCATGGGACCATTCCCTAATTCTTATGGATACCTCTACATCCTCTTGGCGGTTGATTACGTTTCTACGTGGGTGGAAGCCATTCCCACGAGATGTGATGATGCAAAAACGGTGAAGGCATTTGTCAAGAGCAACATATTCTCAAGGTTCGGCTTCCCAAAGGCCATTGTGAGTGATATGGGAACTCATTTTTGCAACAAGGTGATCTCAACCTTGCTTCAAAAATATGGTGTGCTTCACAAGGTTTCTACGGCCTATCACCCCCAAACAAACGGCCAAGCGGAAGTCTCTAACCGGGAGATTAAGCATATCTTGGAAAGAACGGTCAATCCCGACCGGAAGGATTGGAGCAAGAGGCTTGAAGATGCTCTATGGGCTTATAGAACGGCTTATAAGACCCCAATCGACATGTCCCCATATAGGCTAATTTATGGGAAGGGATGCCACCTTCCCGTAGAAGTTGAACACAAAGCCTATTGGGCAATTAAAGATTTCAATCAAAGTGTCGATGAGGCAGGATTGCACCGAAAGCTTCAAATACAAGAATTGGAAGAGCTTAGGCACAATGCCTATGACAATGCTAGAATTTACAAGGAAAAGGCTCGGTCTTGGCATGACAAGATGGTAACAAGAAGGGTTTTTAAGGAGGGAGAAGATGTTTTGGTTTTTTAAAGTCATTACAAGAATTTTCCTGGCAAGCTAAGGTCGAGGTGGTTTGGGCCTTACAAAGTCAAGAAAGTCTTTCCACATGGAGCGGTGGAGGTAGAAGACCCGACCTCGGGAAAAGTGATAAAGGTCAATGGGCAAAGGTTGAAGCATTACTTCAAGGGAATTGAGTTGCAACGTGAAGAGGATCTTCTTTTAGAAGATCCAATTTACAAAAATTAAATCTCCAACAACGACTTTGTCGAGCCATCGACATTAAATAACGGCAAATTTGTAAATATTCTATCCCAATTTAATTGCTTTCTTAGCGTACTTTATTTCCACAATTTATTTACTTGCATGTTAATTTCGTTTAATTAATTTAATTTGCATTGACATGTAAAAAGGCACTTGAGGTTTGTTAAATGATGTAGTGATTTGCAAGAACCCTCTCGGAAGGCTTGCCCAAGAGGAGATGAGAGTCGGGTTTAATAGGCAAGATCATTGGAAGAAGTGTTGAAGAAGGATTAAGGGAAATAAGAGCAAAAATATGGGCTAAGTATTGGAATTGCAATTAAAAGAACCAAGAGCAAAACTGCGAAGCTAGGCACAGCCTGCGCATAAGGCTTGCGCAGGTGCGCACAATTACGCAGGCAAGACAGAAATTTGCGCAGCCTGCGCAGGACTGTAATCTCGGTTCTTTATTCTTCTAAATCCCGATTTATCCCTCATTCTTCATAAACTCTTCATCGACAAAACCCCAAAAATTCCCCCTCTCATTCTCTCCAACACTCATCAAATCCTCTATTATCATTAACAAACCTCCATCTCTTAACCAATTTCTTCACCAAATTCATCTTTGTCATCAAAAACAGCTTCAAACATCCCAATTTCTGACAAAAATCCCCCAATCTCCCATGAACCCTAATTTTTCCGGGTTGATTTGAAGCTATTTCAAGTGGATTTCTGGGTTACCAAGGGATTTTTATGCAACATTGCTCTTCATTCAAGCAAGTTTGGGAATATTCGGGAAGGTATAACAACTTTCTTCACTCTCTTTGTTTTCCATTGATTTAATTCAATTTACATTGTGTAGTTGAGTTGGATTCTTGCTTGTAATTGATTTTTTGGGGATTGTTGGCAATCTTTTTCTGCTAGGGAAGGCAACATTCAACAAAATTACCTTAATCAATCGAGTTTGCACTAGTGCACACAAGGTGTTTGTTGAATTGCCCATTAGAAATTTTTTCATACTTTTGGTTGTTTTAACCGGTTGTTTTTGAAATTTTTGAAAGAAAGCAAGATGGTTTTTGGACTTGGAAAGGGAAAATCAAAGAAAAAGGGTGAGTCCTCAACCCAACCTCAACCCGATGCACCACCTAGGCCTTTTAAAGGGGATGAAGGGTTACCCTCGCAAACCAAGACTTACTTTAAGTTCCTTGAGAGTAAACCCTTACCGATATCAAAATTCCTTCACCCGGGGACCTTGAGAGACATGGGTATCTTTGACCAAACCCTTGCCTTCCTCACTAAGGTAGGATTAGAGAGGTACATGAACCTCCAACCACACACATACCCCGCCTACACCTTAGAGTTCCTTTCCACCATCCAAATCACGGGGGAAAGAGAAAGTGGAAGGGTGAGTTTTAGGTTGAACAAAACTTGGCACACTCTAACCTTTGAGAGGGTGAGGGAAATTTTGAGGATTACTAAGCCACCTTCCTCCATCAACCCACCGGGAATGGCCTTGAATGATACTTGGTGTGCACTCACGGGGAAAATGCACATGACAAACAATGACAAGATCTCCTCCATCACAACCCCCCCCCCCTCCCCCCCAATCCGGATCCTTACATGTATGATTTCGTGCTTCTTCTTTACGATGGGGGAACCTACAAAACTAAATGAGGGGGTCCGTGAGTGCATTTGGGCGATGTTGCCCGAGGGGGAGGGGGTGCCAGATTGGGCAAAGCTTTTGTTGGTTGGTGCATCAAAGCAAAGAGAAAAGAAAGGGAGCATTAATTGTGGAGGTTTGGTCACTCTTTTTGTGGCTAGCTTGGTTGGTGCTATTCCGGATGAGCAACCTCGAGTGTGGGGGAATAATCTTTACAATGAAGCGGGGTTGGCGGAGACCCATATGATTCATCCCTTGGACACGGTTCCATGGAGTTGTCATTGGTTGGGGGAAGGGGGTGTCCAATATATAAAGCTACCAATAAATGGCCCCCTTCCAAGTGGACCAAGAGCCCGGGATTTCTTTTGCCCCACCGAGGGCAACCTCCCCAACCCACCCCCACAAAGAATGCAGAAGAGAAGAGCGGTTAAATCTTCCCATGGCCCCCAACAAGAGGAAGAGAGAGAGGTTGAGATCATTGTGGGGGGATTTTATGAGACCCCACACATTCCTTCGTCCTACCAACCGCCTCAAGACACTCCTATGTTTGAGGTCGGGGGTTCCTCCACTCCAACTATCGAACCATGGCAACACAAAATGTTCCAATATTTTGAGGATACCCGAGGGACTTTGCAAGCAATTAGTGGGCGGGTTGAGAGCTCCCATTCTTGGCAACAACAACAAGGGCCAAGATTGGAGAGTTTGGAGAAATTTTGTAGTGCGTTTCAAGAGCACAAAAGGTTGGGAGACGAGGACGAATTGGCTCAACAAAAGATGCTTGAGGGGATTGCTAAGAGGCAAGAGGAGTCTTATGTGTGGCAACAACAAAGCGCCAAGGCTTGGGTGGAGAATCAAGCAATGTGGCAAGAGCAAAATAAGTGGCGTGAACATGTGAGCCACCAATTTGGGGTGAAAAACGAAAGGCACCACCAATACCTTGAGGATTCTTACTTTGATGCTCAAGCCCATGAAGACTCCTTTGGCCTCATTCAAGGCCTTTTCGGAATGACTCTCCACCAAAATGAACCAACCTACCAACCCACCATTGATGAAACTCAAGTCAATGCGGCCGACATGAGGGCCAAGCAAGAAAAAGAAAGAAGAGAAAGAAGAAGAAACAACCGGGGGGCATATGAGCGAGGAGAAGGCTCGGGCCCCTCCAACTAAAACTTTTGAAGAAGTTGGCACTCCTCCACATTGAGGACAATGTGATATTTAAGTGTGGGGGAGTGAGAAATTGTAACATATGTAAACTGTCCTTTTTGTCAATGCAAATCAAAAAACAAAAAAACAAAAAAAAAAATTGAAAATTCCGGCTAGGTGAAAACCCACAAGGGTGGGCACCTAGGCAAGATTGGAAAAGGTGGCCGAGGACGGAATGAAAACCCGAAAGGGCATTCCAGGCAAAATGAAGAATCGAGTTGCGAGTCACCGACGAGAGGAAAGGAAAAAGCTATGGTGAATACCCGAAAGGGCACCTTAGGCAAAATGAGGGATTTTCAAACAAAAAAATCGAAAATTTGAAAAATGTAACACCAAAAAGATGGAGGGATAAGAAGGGAGCAATAAGGAGGGTCTTGGAAGGAGGTTAGATTTAGGATTTAATTTCTTTTTGAGTCAAAGAAAATTGTTTCAAATTGGTGGTTTTCATGTTGGCTACTAGGTTGTTGATCCTTATTGGTGTTTGGCCAACTTAGTAGCATAACTTGCATTTCTTGGAGTGATAAGGGGGTGAAATAAGGGGGAGATGAATGATTTGGAGGATTGTTTAGGTCACTTTGCTATTGCCTTGGGATAAGGCAAGAGTGACCACTTCTACTTTGGTGATATAAGAAGGGCGGGGTTGCATGATGAGTCGGAGTTGGTGGTGTGTCGTGTCCTTGTTTTGAGGGAGACATAAGGCGGGGGAGTGAGTGAAGAGTTGTGTCAAATTAGAGTCAAGTTCTTTTCTTTTGATGGGTGGTTGTGTTTTGAGGGTGATATAAGAAGGAAGAGGAAAGGGAAGAGTGATCATTCACTCCTACACTCTCTTATAGACTTTATGTTTGCTTGTTTCGCGTTTTGCTCGGGACTAACAAAAGTCTAAGTGTGGGGGAGTTTGATAGTAATGTTTTGTGTCGGTCTAAGAGGGTGATTTTATCACCCTCATGTCTTTTAATATGGGTCTTTTAGTATGCTTTTCCTATAATTTGGCAATTGGGTATGTTGTGGTAACTTGTGCACTTTACCTCGGTTGGACACTCGATCTTAATGCACGGAACCCGAGAGGCAATAGAGCACCTTTTAAAGCTCAAGACAAGGCACGAGAAGCTCACTTGTAACCCGAAAACCAGTTGGGAGAAATAGGAATGAAGATTAGAAGAAATGAAGGCATTTGAAGGGGTCTAGCTCTTGGGAATTAGAAGTCCAAAAATGCGAGCATGTGCGCAGCCTGCGCAAACAGGGTGCGCAGGTGCACACGATTGCGCAGGCAAGAACAGTTCTTGCGCAGCCTGCGCACCTCTGCTATACGGGTTTTCTAATCTCCTCTTTGGGCTTCTTAATTGGAAATCTTTCTAGGTTTTCGTGAAGCCCTATATTTACCCGAGAGTTTGAAGACCTAAAGCATTCACCTACCATCCTATCATCTCATCTAATCTCATTTTTAAGGTTCTAATCTTGTAATAATTTAGAGGACAATTTCCATTCAAAGTTGTAATCTTTCCTTAGTTGTTGGGTTTATGAAGACTATGGAAGGCTAAATCCTTCCCTACTTGGTGTAATCCATTGGAAGCTTTAATCTTTATCATTGTATTGACTCCTTAATCTCTACTCTTTCATTTATTTCAATTTCTAAGTTTTAATGACATGATGAATGTTTTGTTGTGAGAAGTAATTACCCTTGCCTCTTTAATGTTCATCTATTGCTTGTTTATTGCAAAGTTCCTTGCTTTTGTGATAACTTATTGAAGCATCTCATGATTATTGATATCTTGGTTTAAAGTATCAACTTTTGTGAGTAGAAATTGATTATATCATTGGATTTGTTGGCTTAGAGATATCTTTGTGATATTCCATTTACTTTCCTCTTGGTTTGCTCTTCATGCTCTTGTCTACAATCCCTACATGGTTTAATGTTAGAATTTGTAGTTTAAGTAGGATTATCATTGTTGGCTTAGATAATGGTAATCATTTGCTTGATGATTGTTGTTGGGTAAATGAAATTGGAGAGAAAAGAGTCTTGCTTTGAGAAAAGTTGAAACTTGTAGGATTATACCAAGTTCTCACCTCTTAAAATTGTTATTTGCATACCAAGTGTTTGTTGTCTTGTTTCATAGGAAAAATCACATCTCTTTCATTTTGTTACTTGTTTCCTCCATGCCAATTCTCCATATATGTCTCTCTATTATTGTTCATTGTTAATACCCATAGTTTGTGCATAGTCTTGTGCTTTGTCCATTTCCATTAATCTAAATTCAAGCTTTTAGTCTTAAATCCCTTCTCTTGGGTTCGACCCTTACTTCCCTTTACTACTATTCTTGATTGCATAGTGTAGAGTCGAGTTTGATTTATAAATTGTTAATTTGATAGGTTAATTCTAGCATTTAACGACCTAGTCTCATTCTTTATCAACTACCTATGAGAAGAAGGAAGACGACTATGTCGAGGCTGACTACAAGAAAACCGAAAAGAACTCTAAAGCAATAAGTCTATTGCAAAACGGCATGACTTCTACAGAGTTCGATCGGTTTTCTTTGTGTTCAACGGCCAAGGAAATATGGGATGGGATTGAACTAGCTTATGAAGGTACTTCCATTGTTAGGAAGCACCGTATAGATTTGATAATGCAAAAATATGAGCTCTTCATAATGGAGCCTAATGAGTCGTTGGATAGTATGTCCGCAAGGTTTTCAAGCATTATAAACGAACTGAAAAACCTAGGTAGGAAGTCCAATACTGAGGACATTGCAAGGAAGGTTCTTAGGAGCCTCACTAAAAACTGGCGTGCCAAAGTCACAGTAATGGAGGAATCACGAGATCTTGAAAACCTTTCCTACCAAGAACTCATTGGTTCTCTCATGGCCCATGAAATTACTCTTAATAAAGTTGACGCTGAACCAAGCAGAAATAAGAGTATGGCCTTAAAAAGCGAAGATGTCGACTCCGACATAGAGGATGAAATCGTCCTGTTTGCACGCCGTTTCAAAAATAGAATCTTTCGAAACAAACAAGCAAAATCATCTTACAACTACAACAACAAGTCGTCTAACAAGAAAGTTACAGAATCAAAGTCATCATTCGCAAACAGAGGTTGTTTCAAGTGTGGAGAATCCGACCATATGATAAAGGATTGTCCAATATGGGAGAAAATCAAGGATAAGGCGAAACACGAAAAGTCAAAGAAAGAGTTCAAACAAGTAATGATGGCTTCGTGCTGGGGAGACCTTGACTCAGAAGATGACGAGGGATCTGAAGATGACGAAGTAGCCAACCTTTGTCTCAGCAGCATTAGTCTACACCTAATCTCCGACAGCGACGAGAGCACCAACTCTCATTCAAACTATTGCTTTCTTGGAGAATCAGACGAAGATGACGATGAAGAGGTAAGTTATCTTGAACTAAAAAAACGTGTTAAGAAACTGTCTAAAAGTGCTTTAATAAAATTCTTTGAGCAATCCCTCGATAAATGTCATGAACAGGACTTGGAATTCAAAGATCTGAAGGAACAGATTCTTGATATTGCAGAGGTGAATAATACTCTAAAGGCTAAAGCTAAGAAGTTGAAATCTAAGGTCATAGCTGATAAAGCTACAACATTAGATTCTGCTATGGCTGAAAAGAGGAATTAGAGTCCAAGGTTATAGCTAATGAAGCTATAACTTCAGACCTAAAGCTTAACATTAAGCACCTTCAAGCCAAAGTTTTAGCTAATGAAGCTATAACTTTGGAACTTAGAAAAGGCAAAGAACTTTTAGAGACTAAGGTCACATCTATTGAAGCAGTGATCTTAGACCAAAAGAAAGAGATAAATTCCCTCACAAAGCAATTAAAGGAATCTAAGACCGGCATGATCAATGTTAAGAAACAACATTAAGATGTTGTACTCATTCTTAACAAAAGATTCCAAGACTTTCGTGACAATTATAAGAAGGAGAACAACATTGATCACACGAAATGTCAAGAAGAAATCAAAACCCTAAAGGATCTACTCTTACATGCTAGGAAAGTCCATGATAATTGGGAGGGTTGCACAAAAGTCCTAAACTTCCTAACCGAACAATCTGAAAATAATATAAAGATAGGGTTAGGACATGAGTGCTACAGCCGTAGAGATCACACTAAATGCAAATCAACACCTTCGGACTTTGATTTCAGAAAAAGGAAGTATGCTGATCTTTTTCAAAATAACACATGATATACGGAAAAATAGCGACCATGCTAAAACAGTTGACACAACTGTCGAGGACGATGGATCTCCCGTAGATGAACCTAAGGAAGAAAGGAATAATAACTTTCGTTGGTTCTATGACATGGCTTTTGACTACACCAAGAAACCTAGCACTTCACAAACCCCTTGTCGATCTAAACCAAGCAAACCTACTCACAAGGAAAACAGTAATGGTAGACTTAGAGAAATTCCAAGACCTAAAGAAAACCCTAGATCTAAAAAAATCCCTAAACCTATAATTCCTCCTAGACAAAACAACCCATGGTTTAGAAAAACAACTATTAGACAAGTTTGGGTACAAAAGGATTTGGTATATAGAGTAACTAATCATAAGGGACCCAACCTAGCTTGGGTACCTAAAAACTGTATATAATCCTTTCTGCAGGTAGTAGTGAAAGAAAACAATCAATGGTATCTTGACAGTGGATGCTCAAAACACATGACTGGAGATAGAAATTTTTTTCTTTCACTCAAGGCTTTCAATGGAGGAAAGGTGACTTTCGGGGACAATAAAAAGGGAAAAGTGATCGGCGTTGGTAAAATTGGAATTTCGAAGTCACACGCGATCAGTGATGTCTATCTAGTGGATGGTCTAAAGCATAACTTGCTTGGTATATCTCAATTATGCGACAAAGGTAATAAAGTTGTTTTTCATCACTTTATATAATATAAACACATATAACATGAATAAATTACACATAATCATATAACCCCAAAGAATAATAATTATAATAGGATCAGTAGAATCGTGTTACCTTAACTAGCAAAAGTAATCCAACAACGAATAGTTGTTCCGAATTCCCACGTAAGCTTATATGGAATAAGACAATTAGCCATTGGCATAAAGGACAAACAAAGGTTTGTAGTGATGATCGAGTATAGTTGCAAGCCTCTAAAAGTTGATTATAAAATTATGAATGAATTGATGATGTTGATTCTTGGTAATAAAGAAGATAATAGGGAGGGTACGGGAGAATAAGGATGAAGAGTTCAGCCACAAGACACATTCAATATGAAAGAATGGTATAAGAGGATACAAACACAATTTAGGGTTTATGGTGGTTATATACTAGTCCCCTCCTTTGTTTATAAGACAAATAATTAAATATTTTATTATAAAATTGATTTTAAAATACTGGTACTACAATAAATACGGGTATTACAATCTTCCCTCGTTAAAAGGAACTTCGTCCCCGAAGTTCGCAAATAGAAAATAAAGACACTATAAAATTTGAGTGGTATTACACTCATTGTTGTCAGAATCGCGATTCGATCCGACGATTCTACGATTTTACGATCCAAAAATGCTTGACCGATCCTGGATCCTACGATTCTATCATAGTTGTAGAATTTTACGATCCTATTAAATTAAAAATTTCTAGAGATGGGATCATAATACGATCCTACGATTTTACGATCCTACGATCCGACTCCATAATAAAAAAATAATCTATATTTTTATATAATGACACCGTAAAACCCAAATTTCGAGTAAGTTGTAGAATCCCGATCCTGACAACATTGATTACACTCCTCCCGCCTTAAAAACAAAGTTCGCCCTCGAACGTAAAATTTTCAAAATGAATAAAATGACAACTTAAAATTTAAGAAAAATTTCAAAAGTCAAAAGGGCAGTGCTGAGATGTGACGATCTCAACACCAGACCAAGAAAGAACCCGCTCTAATACCAATTGTAACACCCCTGATTTTTGGCTAAATTAAAACTATCTTTTACATACAAAAATGGCCGAAATACAAGGATATTATAATTAATATACAAAGTCTCTTATTACAAATCCTTTTTAAAAATAAAAGAATACAAAACGGAACCAAAACTTTATAAAGTCTTTAATAAAAATCTTCTCTTGAAATAAAAATCCTTTTGAACAGCAGCGGAAGTAACCTGAAATAAAACCAGAAGACAGAAAGGACTACCCCCATGACGAGTAGCCCAAAAGGGAGAAAACACGCCAGCCGGAAAGCTGAGTAACAGATAATACCTCAATATAAGCAGCTTTGTTTTGGTCATGGCGAGGAAACACAAACATGTAAAAAATAAAAATAAACACAGAGAATAATAAAAAACACTCCCCATAAACTAATCTGAACCACATTACTAATTCCATATTATTCCTTTAATATAATACTCATCTCTCGCCACCATATTTAAACAAATCTCAACTCATTACTCCGTCTCCTAATATAGTACTCCACAGTAACCAAATATCGTATTCTCATCGTCGACCCTAAGCCAAGACAAGGGGTGAGTGAACTGGCGGATAAGACCGCAAAACAATACTTCCATCTCAATATCGATTTCAAACTCAAATAACTCAATAACCATGGTCGCACTGGACCGTATACATAACTCGCCTCAAAGGCCCCATAACTCATAACTCATTACCAGTAACCAATTTCCATCTCAATTTCAATATCGATATTGTCAAATATTCCATTAAAAGAACTGCTCAACACCTAGAGTAAATACTCACAGCTACTCACCCGCTAGCCAAGATAAAAGGAAACGACAATGAACAATACAATATTATTAAAGAAAGTCCCAAAACAACGTTGTATCAAGAACAAGGATGGAATCCATCTATTAAGAACCAAACTAATAGTCTTACGTGAGATTCATAGTACAACAAACGATGATTCCAAACCATGAATATATAACATGCCCAACAAACTCGTGCTTCTTTTATCCCTTCACAAATCAATCGTCTCCTTTATTAGCTAAACCATCACACTTTTCTTTAGAAAACCAATAATTTCTCTTATAATCCGAACTTTTCATGCATCCAAATATAATCCTGTACCATAATCATCTTTGATTACTTCGAAACTTGCCCATCTCACCACAAATTAAAATCAATAAAACAATAGAAAGTATTATATAGGTACTACTAATATATAGCAACACAATAGATCATCACTATAAACACATATAACATGAATAAATTACACATAATCATATAACCCCAAAGAATAATAATTATAATAGGATCAGTAGA
The DNA here is from genome assembly GCF_048544455.1 of Silene latifolia. Classification (NCBI taxonomy): domain Eukaryota; kingdom Viridiplantae; phylum Streptophyta; class Magnoliopsida; order Caryophyllales; family Caryophyllaceae; genus Silene; species Silene latifolia. Next base: position 92,300,448 of record NC_133537.1, on the reverse strand, counting down.
ATGGTGTTACCTTAACTAGCAAAAGTAATCCAACAACGAATAGATGTTCCGAATTCCCACGTAAGCTTATATGGAATAAGACAATTAGCCATTGGCATAAAGGACAAACAAAGGTTTGTAGTGATGATCGAGTATAGTTGCAACGCTATAAAAGTTGATTATAAAATTATGAATGAATTGATGATGTTGATTCTTGGTAATAAGGAAGATAATAGGGAGGGTACGGGAGAATAAGGACGAAGAGTTCAGCCACAAGACACATTCAATATGAAAGAATGGTATAAGAGGATACAAACACAATTTAGGGTTTATGGTTATATACTAGTCCCCTCCTTTGTTTATAAGACAAATAATTAAATATTTTATTATAAAATTGATTTTAAAATACTGGTACTACAATAAATACGGGTATTACAATTTTCCCTCCTTAAAAGGAACTTCGTCCCCGAAGTTCGGAAATAGAAAATAAGGACACTATAAAATTTGAGTGGTATTACATGGGGTTCCAAAATGTCGTCATATTTTTCATCCCAACAAGGACCATTATCAAAGGGGTTGTCATAACAAGGCTCAGCAAGTTAAACACAATTGTCTCCCTCTAAAATGTCATCCTCAAAGGGTGAGTTTTCGCTCAAGCTCATATCCATCTCACTCTCAACTTGCCCATTAACATCAAATTTCATGGAAGTTGGGTTCATTGTTACACAAGAAGAGTAAGATGACGGCATCCAAGCATTGGTTTCACAATCAAGAATGTACTCTTCTTCATCATCACTCTCTTCATCTATCACACCATCTTCCCAAGGAGGGGAAAATTTGTGGGCATAGTAGGTAGGCTCAAGGTTATAGGAAGGTGTCTCATTCTCACAAATCTCATTTTCATCATAGTTTTCCTCAATAAATTTTTGAAATGTGGTTTTTATCGCTTCCATACCTTCCTTGGCACTCTCAAATATGTCATGTACAATTTGCTTAAGACAATGGGTGGTCATGAACACAACAAATTCCCAACATTCCTCACAGCTGATCTCACAAATCATACCACCACTCAAGTGAAATGCCAAGTTGCGGGTTTCAATGTTCATGCCACAACCTGCTTCATAATTTGAAAGAGTAAAACCATGATGCCAAGCATGAGTCATATAATCATCAAATCTTGTAATATATTTATCAAAAGACTCATTTTCATATTGCCAAAAAGTGAATGTAGACATGTTAAACATATGAAATAATGCAAGTACAAGAATTAAAATTCTCAAGGAACCAATATCCCTCAAGAAGAAGCACAACTAAAACAAGATAAAAGAACGATTCAAATACACAAAACCGTCCCCGACAATGGTGCCATTTTGGTGGTCATGTCGTTGTCCGCCATCAAACACATTTATACCCAACTACTAGCATAGCAAGAAAGTCGGGGTCGATCCACGGGACGGGGGTACTCAAATTGTTCAATATAATTGTAGTTGTGCTTGAGGTTGTCACAATTGAAATGGGTTGATTAATTCAAAACTAATGAAAGCAATAAAGTAAATAAAGATGTAGACAAATGATAAAGATACTAGGATGTCATGGGTTCATAAGGGAATCATGGTAAGATAGCTTAAATGAGTTATATAGATGCAAGCAATTTATTATTGGTGGAATTAAGTTAGTTCACGTCATATAATTCATAAGAAGATTTGGGTCCCGGAGCCGAGTCATTTGTGACTTTACAATACCTACAAGTCCATTTAATTCTTCCTATTAAACTACATGCATGATGAACCAATTCCTAGGGAAACTTACGTCTCGGAGCCGAGTCGATTAAGACATTACAACACCTACAAGTCGACTTGGGTTTTCCCTATTCAACTCTATGCAAGGTCTAACAAGGCTTGAGTTGGTTTATATCTTACAAGCCTTGTTGAATAGATAAGTGATGGGTAAAAAATGCAGAGATTCATAGGCTCGCATTTCATCAAACATGATATGTGCTTAAGTTGAAAAACAATAAGCAAGCATTCATATGAACTCATTAAGCATAAATCTATCCCATGATTAACTCCCCTAATCCTTCACTAATCCTAGTTAAGTAACTACTCACTTATTATCATGGAAGAAATGTTATCAATGGTGTCAATCATTACAACAAGTATAAACATGATTAAAGAGTGAGGAAATAAACAATAAAGAGTAAAGAGTAAAGAGATTATACCAAACTTAAGATGAGTAATTGGAAAGGAAAGAATAATAGAAGAAAACTTGATTGATTGATGAAGAGTTGTCAATTCTCCAATAATAACCCAATAATCTTCAATTACCCAATAATAAACTTGAACAATAATTAAGGAAAGATTAATGTGTAATTTTGTGGAATGATTAAAGGATAATCTATTCTAATCTACTCCTAATCTAATCTAAGAGAGATTGATTTAATCTAAGGAAACTTGGTTTTTTTATTATTACAAATGGAATATATATAGTGGTACATCATTAGGTTAAGCAAGAGTAGATTAGTAAATAACAATGCTTAAGTGTGGAATAGAGCTTTGCAAGTCCCGAGGGACATGCGCGGATCATAATGCAACTCCCTCAATGATACGTGTGTCCTAGCATGCAGCACGCTTGGTCCTGTAAAGGAATCCGCTCGTCCCGAGAGAAAAACGCGCATCCTGAGCCTCACCCCGAGCGGGTTGATATTGTCCCGAGCGGGTTGAGCTGTAACTCGCTCTACTTGAGCTTGACCCGCGTGGGTTGAACTGCAGTTTCCCTTTTTCTTGCTTTTAAGCCTATGATCGTTCTATATACTCTTTATTCTTACATCCATGGTCATCATTCTTGCCTCCTCTTCATAATAGTCTATCCAAGATCGTCAACATGCTTCCGAGTATGCGCGAGAGACGGGAATTCCGCCTCATTATCTTCTTTCCTACAAGACATATAAAATGCAATAGGAAAGCAGAATAGGAAGGAATTGACGGATAAAATGGTCATGAAATGCTATATTAGTATGAAAAATGGGTTCAATTAGGAGACTAAATGTGCGCAATTAAGAGTCACATCATTTATCCCGCCAGTTCACTTACCCCTTGTCCTGGTCTTAGGGTCGACGATGAGAATACGATACTTGGTTACTTTGAAGTATTATATTATGAGATAGAGTAATGAGTGAGATGGAGTAATGAGATTAGACTTGGTTAACTATTGGAATAAGAGAGTGTGTTATATTATGGAATTAGAACGGAATTAGTTTAAGGTACTGATTAGTTAACGCGGAGTGTTTTTATTATATTCTGTGTTTATTTTTCTTTTTATGTGTGTATGTTTCCACGCCAGGACCAAAACTATTCTGCTTATATTGAGGTATTATCTGTTACTCAGCTTTCCGGGTGACGTATTTTCTCCCTTCGGGACTACTCGTCATGGGGGTAGTTCCTTTCCGTCTTCTGGTTTTATTTTCAGGTTACTTCCGCTGCAGTTCAAAAAGGATTTTATTTTAAGTGAAAATTTTATTTAAAGGCTTTGTAAAAGTTTGTCTTATTTTATATTTCATTTTATGTAAAGAGAGTTCATTTTGTAATAAGAGACTTTGTATATTAATTATAATATCCCGTATTTTGGCGAGTTTTATATGTAAACGTTAGTTTTAAATTTAGCCAAAAATATGGGGTGTTACAATTGGTATCAGAGCTACTGGTTCTTTCTTGGTTAGGTGTTGAGATCGTCACATCTTAGCACCGCCCAGTTTAACTTTTGAAACTTTTATTAATTTTTGAGTTCTCATTTTATTCATTTTGAAAAGTTTACGTTCGGGGACGAACTTTATTTTTATGGAGGGTGGAATGTAATACCACTCAAATTTCTAACTTTGTTTTTATTTTATAAATTCGAACTTTGGGAACGAAGTTCCATTTAAGAGGGGAAGATTGTAATAACCGTATTTTAAGGTTACGTAAGCTACTGGTTCTTTCTTGGTTAGGTGTTGAGATCGTCACATCTTAGCACCGCCCGGTTTAACTTTTGAAACTTTTTTTAATTTTTGAGTTCTCATTTTATTCATTTTGAAAAGTTTATTTCGGGGACGAACTTTATTTTTAAGGAGGGTGGAATGTAATACCACGCAAATTTCTAACTTTGTTTTTATTTTATAAATTCGAATTTCGGGGACGAAGTTCTTTTTAAGGGGGAAGATTGTAATAACCGTATTTTAAAATAATTTTTATAATAAAATATTTTATCGTTTCCTTATAAAAGGAGGGGAATAGTATATAACCATAAACCCTAAATTCTCTTTTTATCTTCTTATACCACTCTCTCGTATTGTCTCTGTCAGGCGGCTTGTTCTGGCTTAAATCTCCGTATTTATCTTCATTATTACCAAGATTCATCATCAACAAATTCATTCATAATTTTTCAATGCAACTTTTATACTTGTGCAACTATTTACTCGATCATCATTACGGCTCTCTATTTTGTCTTTTATGCTAGTGGCTAATTGTCTTCTATCATATAAACTGCACGTGGGATTTGGAACAATTGTTAATTGTTGAAATATTTTAGTTATTCAAGCTAACACGATTCTACCGATCCTATTACTATTATTATTATTATTATTATTATTATTATTATTATTATTATTATTATTATTATTGTTCGAGGTTACATGTTTATGTGTTATTTATTTGTGTTATATGTGCTTATTTGATTATTGAATATGGACATCGATTATTGTTAATCGAACTATTTATAATACTAGTTATTATGTTTTCTATTACTCCGGTATAGTTTGTGGGATGGGTATGTCGAGAATTAGATGACTTGATCATGTTGGAGGGGCGTAGTAGTATATGGGCAGGAGATAAGGACGGTGGTTCGATGTTATTAGTAAAGGTCGCTTATAAAGGAATGTATGAGAAAGAAATACTGGTTATTAGCTTTAAGGATGATCTATCTTTATGTCATAAACTGGTGTGAATGCCTTGTTACCAGAACGTGATTTTTCCATTAGCAAGATTACCAAATTAGGATACTCTAATGATAATGATTATGTTGGGCGAGTTGTTTGTCACCTGGTGCTAGTTCCCTCGATGGTTATTATTTTGTTATAAGAGATCAGAATGGTGTACGTAATTAATTATATTTGGTAGGTACTACCCAATATTTGATTTGAGGTTGAATTATATGGTGAGCTAAGCTTTGGTATGTGTCGTGTTATCGTTGTCGTATTCTTTGACCTTGGCTAGTGGGTAAGTAGCTTAGTGTATTGTACTCTTAAGTGTTTTTTTGTTTTTGTTTTTTTTAAGGTAAAGAAACTAGGTTAAACGAAATCAACCTATAACATCCTATCGGATGTGAAGCGGTAAACGAAAGTGAAAAACTTTCAATATACCAAAGAAAATCATAATAAGACCAATAAAAAATGAAGGCAAAAAGAAGACTCTCACAGAGAGTCTAACTCTTCTAAAACCCAAAAGAAAATAAACCAACTTAGAAGACGAAGAAACAAGTCTACAGATCTAAGCAGGGCTGTACAAGATGCTACGCAGGCCGCCAAATTCGACCTGTTCAGACAGGAAAATTAGACCGGACTTATCCCTAAAGCAAGTATGGTTTGCTTTCTTCCTTCTACAAGGGAGATTAGAAGACTTGAACAAAGAAGAAAAAATTAGAAAAAAATTGGTGTCCACCTACATGATTTTAAGCTATGCTCACCTTAAAACATAAAATCATAGCTTAAAATCATATAATATTCACATAAGCTTTGCTCCTAATATTCACAAAATAATCAGCCTTCCTGTAATAATAGCACATTTCTTTGTGAATATTGGAACATGCTTAAAAGGGGTCAAATCATCAACAATGAAAAACCAGACAAATAAACCAAAAGACACAAAGAAGTTCAATGTTAGTCAAATGGTGAGGTCTACGGAGTAGGGCCACTCCTACGGGTCAGTCTGATTTGGACCTTTGAACAGACTTAGTGTTGGAAAATGTGTCCTCAACAATAGTGCGATCACATGATTTAATATCATAATTAAATCTCATATAAAGAATACGTAAGGAGTAATTCAATTATATAGTCAACTGATCAACATTAATCGGTAACGATTGGCTTGCTAGAGTTTGACGTTACTGTCGTGGGACGGTGGTGGTCAGTTGATCCCTTAATGTCACACCTAAAGAATGATGCCCTTATCTGTAAAGTTAATTAATTGTATGTCGATACAAGTTGATTAATTCCTTAAATATGAACAATTTATATCTATGAGAGGAAATAAGTATCTTATTATAATGTGATTAAATAAGATCCTATTTAGTGAATTAATATGTTAATTTACTAAATTATGTTGAGGTTTTATAAATGTTTAGAGGCAGAGGTAATTAGTTATTTACATTTACAAGAGGTTGTAAATTTAAGTAACTAGCTATTATGGGACCCATTATATGTTGATATAATGATAAAATATTACTCAATAAGTTGAGTGAATATATGATTATTAATTTGTCACATAATTGTTGTATGATCAAATTAATATTTAATTATGTAAGATAATTAAACATGAGACTTATAAGCATTTGTGGGACAAATATTATAAGACAAAAATGAACCATAATAAAGAGCATGGCACCGGTTTTGGAGGACGAGGGACACTTGTCCTAAGTCTTTTATTTTGTCTTAAAAACTTATGACACCAACTACACTTGTCATGTTAACTCTACCATATATGAGACTATCAATAAAGCATTTTGCATGAGAATTTTTGAGAAGAAAAATTGCTCTAAAAGAGCATGAGTGGCCGGACCACACATGAGAGAGAGGAAACTTTTTGTTCTCATATTTTTCCACTCATTCTCTCACAAGATGATTTACATGCAAACTCTCACACATATTCATTTCTTCTCCACCAAAAACTTGAGAAATCTGATTCAAATTGTTCAATAAGGTTACTAATATTATTAGTGTAATATATGAGTATTAGTAATTAATTTTAAGGTAAACTACTAAACAAATATCTAGCACATATTATTTAGTAGAGATAAGGGATAATCTTGGGTGCAATCAAAAGAAGTGACTTCTCTATACCTGAAGTCTTTGGAGGATCATCCTATTACTCATCATAGCTTAAGAAGAAGTGAAGGTAGGAGACCTTACTTGTAAACCGAAATTTACAATGTAAGGGACATTGTTTTCTTATAAATCTCTTATTTTGTTATGCATGCACTAAATCTTAAGAATAAATAATTAAAATTTTAATTAGTTCACTATTAGAGGAATCTAATAAGAGGTAAATAATCCTAACAAGTGGTATCAGAGCATAGGATGTTGCATGCATAATCGGTTATTGTTTTTCCGAGTTGAAAAGTTAACATATAAAACTAAAAATTTGTGATTTATAAGTATAAGCCACGAAATCATCATGCATGTTATATATTCTTGTCCTAAAATGTTTTTAGGTCATTTTTATGATTTATGGAAATTTATTGCTCATTTTAATGATTTTTGGTCATTTTATTACATTTTTAGTTATCAAGCTACTACTAATTCAAGTTGGACTTGGAGGCAAATTTGCAAGGTCAAGGATCAGATAAAAGGAGGGTATGTGAATGGAATCTGGGGATCTAATAATGGGAGGTACACTACTGCTGAAGGTTACCATTGGCTCATGGGAGATCCTGAGAAGGCTCTCTGGCACCCTGTGGTCTGGAACAGACTAGCTCTACCTAAGCATAACTTCATAGCCTGGTTGTATGCTAAGGAAAGACTCTTGACTAAGGATAGATTAATCAAGCATGGTCTGCTCATTGATAGCACTTGTGATATCTGTAGCAGCTCTACTGAGACAAGAGATCATCTATTCTTCTTGTGTCCCTTCGATATGATTGTTTGCGGGGGTGGGGACTGTTGGGTGTTGATATACCCGATCATGATACCTTGGAGTGGTGCAGAGACTCAAATCAAATCTCTTATGAAGAAGCAACTGATCATAGCTGCAGTTTTGGCTCTCTATTATCAGGTCTGGTGGACCAGGAATAAATGTAGATTGGAAATGATGCTCCCTCATCCGCAGACTGTCATAGGGCAAATCAAACAGTTCATTTGTTCTGTGGGTAATAGGAGGTTATGGTCTGTTAAGCATAGAGTTGATAATGTATGGTGTACTAAAGTTGGTATCAGTGTGTCGTAGTGAGTAAGAGCCATTTGACATCCCCATGATGTGAATGTGCAATGTTGTAAATCCCTGGTGATGTACTTCATTTTCTAAAATATCTAATATAAGAATTTAACATTTCACCAAAAAAAAAATGCTAAAAATAGTAACTAAGTTTTTGACCTTGAAAATTTTATATGACCTCACATGCATATTTTTCCAGTTGTGTGTAAAATATCGTATTAATTAGATTAATATTGTATGATTTATGATTTTTATGAGATAAAAATGGATTAAAAGAGGTTAAATGGTTAAAAATAGTTATATTTTGAATTGGGCCATGAAACATTAATATGTTGTCACATGTATAATTTACAGAGTGTATGTAAATTTCGAGATTAAATGATCTCCTTTAGCATGATTTATGAATTTTTAGTGTAAAAATGGCATAAATAGTGACTATTTTGGCATAAATAGCAAAAACGTATTTCATGGCATAAAAAAATTATTTTAGATTGCATAAATATCCCACTAATCAGATCTAAAGTTGTAAAGTTGATTGGATTAATTTTTAGATACTTTAGAAGTTTTATGAGATAAAACCGATAAAATGCAACTATATTTTCTTAAAATTAATTCGAAAATTGTAACCATGATTTTTGACATTATGAGTGTCATGGAATTATTCCATAATATTCAAAAATCAAAAATTAAAATTTTGAAATTTTTATAATTTAATTTGGATTTATTTCATAAATATTATGATTTTAATGTAAAAAATGAGCATAAAATTAAATCAAGTTGAATTATTGTCAAAAATTTAGTGATGACTAATTTTTGAATCCTAAAAGGTGTTAGGATAATTAACTTGAGCTTAGATGTGATTTAAATGTTAATTAGTGATTTTAAAAGGTTATTATCACGCATTTCCATAAAACCGGGTTGTATGTACGACATAAGTTAAATAAGGCGATTTGGCACATGATTTTGCATGATAGGTACATATTATAATGCTGCATATTTAAATTGTTGAATGTCTTTTATTTATATAACTTTGAATTATGTAATTTTATCTTAGTATGGCCTTAGTTTTAATTGATATTACCCGTAATGAAAATGGAATATTGATTCGGTTGTAATTTAATGTGATCTCATATCACTTTTATTTTTATTTCATTAGTTTTTCCATTTTACAAATGTATAATAGGCATAACTTTGTATTTTTATTTGTAATTATGGAGTATCTTCAAGACGGTGCCATACGGAAAAGTGATCCGACAAAGACGGAGTTCTAGGGAGGCGTGCCACTTGAATATTCAAGGGACCAAAGGAGTTGGTTTCCGAATATGTAATAGATTATTAGATTTTCTATTTTAGAAAGGCCATACTAGGAATTTTTATTTATTGCTTTGCATTTCTTTTAATATGTTACATACATTGCCAAATCGCCATAAACCACAACATGCATATCATACCGAGTCATCGACCGTGTCAATTTTAATTATCGTAGTTCACTGCTTTAGTTAACTTAAAACGTGATAGATAATAAATTGACAAGACCTCTCACATATAATAATTGAGAAATAGCCTTACCAAATAGTAGAAACCATGAATCCCAATTTCATAAGGGAGTTGAGCCGGCTTTACCGTAATACAAACCTTTTTACGTTAGGTAAGTGGGTAATAAAATGTTATTACATCGAAATTTGGATTGAGCTCAACGGAAGTATTCGTGACCGTAGTCGCATGTGTTCCGGGCTAAAGATGAAAATTAGAGTAATTTTTATCGACCGAGAGTTCTAGAAGTAGAATCGATTCAGGGGTTAATCCACCGAGTTATATTAATAATGGATGACTCGGCTTACCGTACCCGTATTAATATGAATTTGGATCTCAGGATCATTTATGTTAGTTGGGTGGAGGTCACTACATAGATGCTTAAATACTTGTAGTTAAGTTTATGAGTAATATTAAAACGATAGATGTTAATTATTTCCTTCATTTTCCGTTTTTGTAGTTAATTATACGCAATGAATTCATCTAATACTCCTACACCAATAATCGTTGATACATGGCTCCAATCATTCGATGAAAAATGGTCCGAGTATGACAATGATACGATTAGAGAATTACGCGTTGGCATTGGTCAGGATGGAAATTTTTGCTTCTTTACCACCTCCACTCCACCCACTCCAATATTATTGCCCACCACCTTGGAAAGAAAATCTTGTGAAGAAAATCTAACAAAACCCAAGGCATCCTTGTTTGAAGAAACAAGGAAAAATATTAAATCTAGTGGGAGTTCTAGCAAGAGTGTCCTTGCAAATGAAAGGAGTATTGGTATTAATAATGGGAAGGCAAAAATGGGCGAGAAACCCAAACCTGATTATGAATTGGAAATGGATAGTGGGACTACCAAGACCAAGATCAAGAAGGGTGCCAAATCCTATGAGGAATGTCATTATTGTAATGTCATGGGCCATTGGAAGCGAAATTGCCCCAAGTATTTGGGAGATATCAAAGTTGGACTTGTTACTCCAAGTGGGACATGGAAATGTGGAAAAGCTAAACAAGAGTGATATGAATCTCCGACAAGGAAATGGAGCTAGGGTAGCCGCCAATTCGAGAGGGACTTATGTACTTGTTTTAGCTAATAGCTTTGAGTTGTAATTTACATAATTGTTATTATGTACCCACTTAGTCTAAAACATTATTTCCATTTCTATGTGAGACATGAAGGGATTTATATTTTGCCTTCAAAGACAATTGTTGTATTTTGTTGAAAATAGACATGGCTGTGAGCCATGTCACTTATCTTAATGAAATTCATGTTTTAGACACTTCCAACTCAAGCAAAGATATCTACATAATACGATCCAAAAGACTCATAACTTGTAATCCAAATGATTTGTACATTTGATTTTTCAATTAGGTTACGTAAATGAGAAACGCATTAAACGCTAATGTCGACTAGAATTATTGAACCATTTGATTTCAATCATATGGAATATGCGAATCTTGTCTCCTTTGCAATATGATTTGTACTCCCTTTAGTGGTAAAGGGACACAAGCAAGTGATTTATTGGGATTAATACATGTCGATGTATGTGTTCTAATGAGCATCACCGCAAGGGAAATTTATGACTACTTTGTCACTTTTAACGATGATTTAAGTAGATATGGGTATATTTACTTAATCAAATATAAAGTGAAGCATTTGAGAAATTTGAGGAATTTCTAACAATGACGTGGAGAACCAATTGAAGAATGAACTAAAGCATTACGATCCGATTGTAGTGGCAAAGATCTAAGTAATGAATTCGATTTATTAAGTATGGATTATGACCTAGTGTCACTACCCATAAAATCAAACTAATATGAGTCGATTTGAGTTGAACTCAATTTTGGGAATTTTTGCAATCCAAAACGGACAAGTAATTCTAAACGGATGGTTAACCAGGAAATATCTAAAATAGAGAGTATATTTAACATATGACATGGATAAGACACGCATATGACATGAATCAAACTGCCATGATAGGGATGGCCTTTTGTGAGCTAATGCATAGTCTAGAAAAAACTCATAATACTCAGCCATATATATGTTTGTAACTTACAAAGCTATCTCTCAAGAAGATATATGTATTTCTGAGAGATAGAGTGAGAGTAGATTGGATCGTTACAAACATGTTTTATAATGTTACTTTGTGAAAGTAATAGAATTATAGAGTAGGAGTATAGTTGAACTATAGTCTATAAAGATAGTATGGGAGCATAGTTCAGTGGGAGTTTATCGCACATGCCTTATTGGTTAAAATATTACTTTGTGAAAGTGATAGTATCATGACCTTGTTACATACGAGCCATAGCATCACAATTCGAAAATGGTTACTCATGAATAGATTTACTTTAAAGTGAGGGTCTCTTTAAAGATAAATAGAGCTTCAAAGTACACAAATGCATAAGATTTACATGAAGATGTTGATCAAGATAAATTGTGTTAGTAATTGCCGCATTTCATTTTAATGAAGAATGGAAAATAAAATTCGCTTTTCTAAAATGGGAATTTAGAGAAGGAAGTGTTTGAAACACAAAACCTTAGATAAAGATTTAAGTGTCCTAACATCTTATGCGTAGCTTTCTTAAGTGAACCGAGGATGGTCTTAAGTAAGCATTAAAGGATTATACTGTTCATGTGATAATAGTGAATGGTTTCATTCAAGTGGTTGAAGAATCATGATTATACATGAAGTTAAGTGGGAGCCAGAATCTTTTTTCGATGTCTTATATATTGAAAATATATTACTTATTGAGAATAATGTACCAATGCTCTATTCTGTCAAGAGTGATTGAGAGAATAGGAAAGGGTGCAATATACTTTAGATTACCGAATCTATGTGAGAGTATATATTGGCATAGAGTTGAGAGTCTTATGAGAATAAGATCTTTCATACCTGCTGTACATCAACAAGGTCAAGTAGGCTATTCATGTTGATGAAAGTGGAATTGCTATGATTGAGTCATAGTCGTTCACGGAACCTATTAAGTTGTTGATTATATGAAATTTTTTGCTAATATTTCCGCCATTAGAACGATCATGTATGCCATTAAATGCATACATCGTGATGAATCATATGCTTGGAGCATAATAAGTCAATAACAAGACAATTTCCATGATATGGCATGTGAAAGCCTTAAAGAACATCCTTGAGACTCTTGAGAAGAATTAAGGATTCGCTCATATGTTTGAATGATAAACTAAGTTATGTGTTGAAGGGTTGCACAAACTTTAGTTTCCAAACCAAAAAGGATTTGTTGAAATCCTAGGATGACTTATTGACTAAGGAGTAAGAAACTAGAAAAGTGTCTTAGTTTCACGCATTGCAAATTCTACAAAAGGAATCTAAGTAAATTGTGATAAAATGGTCAATATAGGGATTAAGGGTGAATCCCTCTACAAATGACTTTATCACAAGTTATGCGATAACAGTGGGAGCATCTTTCAAGTTAAAGAGCCCAAGTCTAGTAAGACGACTAGACAAATGCTTAGAGAAAAATTCAAGTTATTAGAGATAACATTGAATTGAAGGAAATAACAATTGATAAAGTTGGAATATATGGATATAGGGTATATCCGTTCTGCCAAGCTTTTGTTGCATTTTAACTGGTATTAATATTACACTAAAGATTATAGGATATGAAGTAGTAATAGTGTATTGACTATTCATATGTGATAATCGCATTTATCGTTTGAGTTTCATTAAACTCACCCAATACCTTGTCGTATCCGAGTGGGTTGTAGAGACAAATTGAACCCCATTAAAGTGAACTGGATTGACATGGTATTCGCCCCTAGTTACTTATATGAGGTGGCGTGTCGAAGTGACTAGAGTGTGATGCGATTGATGGCAAGTTCAAGTACCATAGAGTCATATGGGATGACTAGTCGATAACATAGGCAGACTGTATAGGACACACTGTCGGGCAGTGATCGCTTATAGAGTTCTGGTAATTCATAAAGCCTGGTCGTGGCAAGAGCTACTATAGTATTCTTATGAGTCAATTCTTTTGACTAGAGACTATTCGCCCAAGTTGACACAAATTTCCGATTAGCTTTGATTTATACTCTACAACTTTGTAAATGAGGTAAAACTGGGTATATTTTGGGTTATGATGGACTGTGTCTGAACGAAGGGAATAGGGTGATAGGAATTGTCCACCCCTTGTCAGGGTTGTTTGAAATCTCAAGGCCACTCGAGGAGTAGTTAACTGGAAATGCGTGGCCACGCTAGGAAGGTATCTATGGTAGATAATTCCGGTCAGACAGTTACTCTCCTGATCGAGGAAATCACTCAAGATATGATCAAATGTAAGTACGACCTGCGAGACACCTTGCATTGAGTGGGAGATTGTAATAGGACAAGAGAATTGGTGACGCACACTTATCTCGGATAAGTGGGAGATTGTTGGAAAATGTGTCCTCAACAATAGTGCGATCACATGATTTAATATCATAATTAAATCTCATATAAAGAATACGTAAGGGATGATTCAATTATATAGTCAACTGATCAACATTAATCGGTAACGATTGGCTTGCTAGAGTTTGACGTTACTGTCGTGGGACGGTGGTGGTTAGTTGATCCCTTAAGGTCACACCTAAAGGATGATGCCCTTATCTGTAAAGTTAGTTAATTGTATGTCGATACAAGTTGATTAATTCCTTAAATATGAACAATTTATATCTATAAGAGGAAATATGTATCTTATAATAATGTGATTAAATAAGATCCTATTTAGTGAATCAATATGTTAATTTACTAAATTATGTTGAGGTTTTATAAATGTTTAGAGGTTGAGGTAATTAGTTATTTACATTTACAAAAGGTTGTAAATTTAACTAACTACCTATTATGGGACCCATTATATGTTGATATAATGATAAAATATTACTCAATAAGTTGTGTGAATATATGATTATTAATTTGTCACATAATTGTTGTATGATCAAATTAATATTAAATTATGTAAGATAATTAAACATGAGGCTTATAAGCATTTGTGGAACAAATATTATAAGACAAAAATGGACCATAATAAAGAGCATGGCACCGGTTTTGGAGGAGGAGGGACACTTGTCCTAAGTCTTCTATTTTGTCTTAAAAACTTATGACACCAACTACACTTGTCATGTTAACTCTACCATATATGAGACTATCAATTAAGCATTTTGCATGAGATTTTTTGAGAAGAATAATTGCTCTAAAAGAGCATGAGTGGCCGGACCACACATGGGAGAGAGGAAAATTTTTGTTCTCATATTTTTCCACTCATTCTCTCACAAGATGATTTGCATGCAAACTCTCACACATATTCATTTCTTCTCCACCAAAAACATGAGAAATTTGATTCCAATTGTTCAATAAGATTACTAATATTATTAGTGTAATATATGAGTATTAGTAATCAATTTTAAGGTAAACTACTAAACAAATATCTAGCACATATTATTTAGTAGAGATAAGGGATAAGCTTGGGTGCAATCAAGAGGAGTGACTTCTATACTTGAAGTCTTTAGAGGATCATCCTATTACTCACCATAGCTCAAGAACAAGTGAAGGTAGGAGACCTTACTTGTGCCCATAAACCGAAATTTACAATGTAAAGGACATTGTTTTCTTATAAATCTCTTATTTTGTTATGCATGCACTAGATCTTAAGAACAAATAATTAAAATGTTAATTAGTTCACTATTAGAGGAGTCTAATAAGAGGTAAATAATCCTAACACTTAGATCCAATGTTTCAAGATTCACAAAAATTCAAGAAGCTTTAAGAAAAAAGTTTCAGATCTTCGTACTGTTTTTGTTTTGCTCTAATCAAACAAATGATAATAGATCTAAAAAAATTTCTATTAAAATTCTTGATTTAGACCATCATTCTTAAGATATTATGACTCAAGAAAAGCTCTCCTATGCCAAATTGGATAGCAAAAAGAGTCAAATCTTAGAGAGGTAGAAATCAAGAAATTTGACTCAAGAAATTTCTAAAGAAAAAAGAGGAAGATATTAGAAAAAAGAAAAAAGAGTAGTATTGTACTCTAAGTGTTGAGCACAGTTCTTTGAACCTTTGACGATATTGATATTGAGATTGAGATTGGTTACTAGTATTGAGTTGTGGGGCCTTAGTGCCGAGTTATGTTTATGGTCAAGTGTGACCATGGTTACTGAGTTATATCATTTGAGTTTGATATCGACATTGAGATGGAAATATTGTTTTGCGGTTTATCCCGCCAGTTCACTCACCCCTTGTCATGGTCTTAGGGTCAACGATGAGAATACGATACTTGGTTAGTTTGAAGTATTATATTATGAGATAGAGTAATGAGTGAGATGGAGTAATGAGATTAGACTTGGTTAACTATTGGAATAAGAGAGTGTGTTATATTATGGAATTATAACGGAGTTAGTTTGAGGTACTGATTAGTTAACGGGGGAGTATTTTTATTATATTCTGTGTTTATTTTTCTTTTTAGGTGTGTATGTTTCCACGCCAGGACCAAAACTATTCTGCTTATATTGAGGTATTATTTGTTACTCAGCTTTATGGCTTACGTGTTTTCTCCCTTCGGGGCTACTCGTCATGGGGGTAGTTCCTTTCTGTCTTCTGGTTTTATTTTCAGGTTACTTCCACTGCAGTTCAAAAAGGATTTTATTTCAAGTGAAGATTTTATTTAAAGGCTTTGTAAAAGTTTGTCTTATTTTATATTTCATTTTGTATAAAAAGAGTTCATTTTGTAATAAGAGACTTTGTATATTAATTATAATATCCCGTATTTTGGCGAGTTTTATATGTAAAAGTTAGTTTTAAATTTAGTCAAAAATATGGGGTGTTATATGGGGTTGTCTTGATTCGAGTCTAAATCGAACAAAGTAAAATAATAACAGATTGGAGTAAATCAAATTATAGAAAGGTCTCGGATCTTACAATTTCAACAAATGATATAGGTTTGATTATTGACTTCTTTAGAATATAGTTACTCTTAAATACTTGGTTGTGAACAACATAGTTTTCTACTTCTCCTTACTTTTAGTTATTCACAAATGGAAAAGCTCACATAAAAAACCCTTATTGTGATGAAAATTTAGTCCAAGCGTATATAAATTCAATCATGCCATAAATTATAACTAGAGAAGCCAACAAAGCTGAACAAATGCATACACAAGCGGTTCTACACTTTAATTCATATGATTAATATTCTATTACAATTCAACAATGATGAAAAACATAAATTTGATGCACAATAGTTGTTGCTAATGTCTAGGCAAGTGAACAAAAGATTCAAATTCCTAAACTAGCAATAGATTAGTGATAAGACAAACCAGGTGATTAAACTCGTAAGAACTATCAATAATCATAATATTGAATTGAGAATAGAAATTAATGATCAAGAGATAAAAATATTGAGTAAAGCGTTTTACAAAATACTAATTCATTTGCTTCAATTGTTTGACCCAAGATGAGGAACTTAGTCTTCCATACAAATGTAGTCACTAAAATAAACTATAAATTGGAAATTAATTTGTGTTTCTAATGATTTAAAAGTAGAAGAAGTATATTGAAGATGATCCACAACATCTCCTTATATAGGTATTTAATGAGTATCTCCATAAAGCTTCATAAAGTATGAGCATAATTGCCGAAATAAAAGAGAAGTATAAAAGTGGTCGGAATCCAATACTGAGCCCCAGGGCCGTCTTGGGATTTTGGGGCCCCCCGTGCAAACATTAAATATGGGGCTGTATAAAACATTTTAAGAAACCAATTTTTAAAATAGAAGGGAATAAAAAAAAGACATAAATGTAACTGCCAAGTCTTAAACCTAAGATCTAGTGTTTGAAACTTAATTGTTATCCAACAAGACACTATCTTTCATTGAACATTTAGAGTACTACATTTATTTATTCATACAATTACTATGATTTCTATCCCAAAAATTTGGGGGTCCTGTGCAACCGTGCGGCCCACACAGGCCCAAAGACGGCCCGACTAAGCCCTTCCAAACGGTTAGAAGATCAGGAGATTTTGCCGCTCCAAGCGGCTTTTTCTTGTGTCGTTTTCTCTTCTTCACTTGTTTCCGTGCTTTGACTTTGATGTTTTGGGCCTTGACTTGTCTTTAATCCACAAGCATTTGACTCTTATTAGCCCATTAGTTGGCATGTGTTTGGTCCAAGACATAAGTCTAAAAATGTCCAAGTCACTTTTCAAACTCATAACGCGATCCTCGATCACGACACCTACACATTAAAGCGAAATTGCGTTGAAACACATCCAAACAACGCAGGTACTACCAAAATGCATCATTGAGCTAAAACGATAATTATTAACAATAATCGGGGCTAAAGTAACTAAGAATTGGGTTGGTAAAGACGGTATAAAATAATTGTATCACACCTCAACATAATGTTGTTTCTTGATATTAATCAATTCGAACTTCAAATCTTTCAATTGATGTGTGAGAAAATTAGTTTTCTCCTTTAGTTCTATAGTTACAGCTTCATGAGCTATAACCTCGGATTTTAGAAGGTTGTTTTTCTCTTTTAGATCTGAAGTTATAACATCATTAACTATAACCATAGATTCCAGAAAATCATTTTTCTCTTTTAGATCTGAAGTTATAACATCATTAGCTATAACCATAGATTTTAAAATAACTTTTTGAGATTGAACTGATTCTAAGGTTATAGCTGAATCAGTTGTAACCTTAAAATTCAACTTCTTAACCTTCGATTTTAAAACTTGATTTTTTTTGCAATATCAAGAATTTGTTCTTTCAAATCAGTTAATTCAAGATTTTGTTCATGACATGATCAAGAGTATGCTCAAAATATTCTGTAGATACCCGTATCTGTCGATATTGCCATCTATAAAAATCCCGACCAACACCCGATGATGATAAGACGACATGTACATAACTACTCGACTTAGTCATTATTCCGTGCTTATTTTCGATGTAGAATGGGCGTTATCGACGAGGAATTTAATTAATTTAAATGAAATTTAAATTAATTTTCACATTTCAAATGAATTCATTTTATTTTACCTTAATTTGAATTTATTTACCCATATTTATTTTTATTGAAAATAAAATAAATATTATTTTTCGTCTTTTAGTTTATTCTGAATTGAAAAATCATTTTAAATTCCATTTTAAATCTCGATTAGAAAAACTCGAGTTTTGTTACGATCTCTAGCTCGAAGCAGCTCGATTTGGAGCTCGATTTTGGGCTCATTTTGATCCGATTTTCAGAAAGATTTCTAACCCATTTTCATCTATAGTGAGTCTAGTATTCAAATATCTTTGCTGGAAACCCAACCGACCATTTTTAGCCCACCTTATACCTCCCATCGACACAACTACCCAAATCAAGCCCGAGCACGACCTTTGCTCACTTACGGTCAGATCGACCTACCCTGGGCCTCGAAGCTCGAGCTCGAACCAACACCTATCCAAAATAGACACTCAAGCCTACCCATTAAGCCATATCCAGTTAAAAATATCAGTCAAATATTGCTCCTAATTCGTTGCCAAAACCGTGAATTACAACCTCTTAAGATGACCTCTTAAGATGTTGTTATTCTTCCTTCCATAAATTCAATCCAAATCTTCCAATTCTAGTAGGAATTCTATCTATAATATTAATAAGACTAATTAATATTATTTTAGGAGCTTCCAACTCCGAAAATAACCATAAAAAGCCTCCAAAATTTTGGACAACACAAACTGCCAAAAAAGAGTTTATTTCGCTTTTCTAATTTCAATCCAATCTTTCTTTAAGGTAAAATATTTGTCGGTATCTTTTCCATACTTGATAAATTTGTCTTTTAGAAAGTTATAACTCATTAAAATAAGCTCGTAAATCTCGTTCACGTTGCTTATTCCAAACGTGTGAGAGTAAGACTTCCTTACTTTCCATAATTCAATCAATATCTTTTCTTTTGTTAAGAGAATGTATCTGAATCTGGAAGGAGTTAAAAAATTTGAAAATACTCTTTATTTTTTTGTGTGAACCACCCAACCCACCTAAAACCTTCCCCAATCAAGCCTTTCACTATAAATACCCTTCATTCATCCTTCATTCAAGGGGATTGAAAGCTAATACAATTAAAAGTTTAAAACCCTCATCAAATCACGAGACACCGAGACACAAACCCTCAAATTTCATGCCTCAAAACCTAAAACAACCTGACCTAAATCCCAGATCTGAAAACTAGACTCTCTTAGGTTTCTAAAACATCTTTCGGATCTAAAATCTGATTGTGACACCCTCATTTTTAACAAAAGATTAACACGTAAATTCTACAGAAAAACTGACTGGATATGTTTGTAATTGGTTAAACTAGACAAAAACCTATAATTTTTTAAACTTTTCTAAACCATTTACAAACATTTCCAAGAGGAGGATGCCAAAACCTGCAAATGCTAAGAACTAATTTACATAACTATGCTAAAGATAAGAAAATATAATGATACAAACCAAAATAAAAGAGGGAGACATATGTCCCTTCACAATATATACACAACCAACTATTTAAAGGTTTACTACAAAAATAGCCAAACTAGGTTCAAGGTTCTTTTGCTCACTAGCTCGTCCGTGTACCCCATCTAAGCATCAACAACCTGTCAATCGCATTTTATACAAATACGAAAGCCACAATTCAGTGGGGAGTAACTTCGAGTCCTCCCAGCCACGAAATGTCATTTTTAATGTAACATGTAGTGTGACATGTAAACAACATGATAAACCATTTAATTATCAAGTATTCTAACATATGAGCCCTAAACTGACCAAACTAAACTATCATGTGAAACATATAACAAGCAGTAATCCAAACTTTATCAATTGTAACCGGCTTACATCTCACCTATTACAATTCATAAAATCACCATACAAGAAAGGGCAATATATCAAAGACAGGCATAAGTTCTTAGCACCGTCAATAGTCACTCTGTAACTCGAGTCTATACCACGAGGTAGGGAAGGTAATCGAACCGGTATCTTGGCTCAGAGGTTCTATCAAAACATGGCCAAGACACAACACAACCCTAGCCTAAAATCTGTGCAGACCTAGACATGCGGATACACACCACCGCACCCAAGAACCACAATTTTTCTAAAACAAAGTGAGTACCCTAAGGAGTCCACCAAAGGGTTGGCTAGTACTTAAGCTGACCACTTACTGTCAAAATAAGTAACGAGGTCATGCCCCAACTTGGATATAATCCCACCAAGTCAGGAACACAAAGGCTATTAAGCAGTGAACATATACTCGTCAAAGACTATAAAGACCTATCTATGACAAACACAACAACCTGCAAGAAGTATTTAATACCAATACCATTTCTAGCAATATTAACAATATTAAAGGTTTCAGGGAATCTAAGGCCGTTTCTACAATATAAGAAGCTACTCAAATCAACTAACTACACATGTGAAATAAAAATATAATAAATGGCCTAAAACAAGAAAAAGGCCGATTATCCAATTCATATAAAATTTCATCCAACCGAATTTTTACCCGCAACCCCAGTCCTGCGACAGGTACGGGTTAAATTGCGGCTGACCAATCACACAATTGACTGACATCGAATCAGTCAAAGGGACTAAGGCTCAGTTTTCGGCACAATCATCCAAACATTACAATTTTCGCTATAAAATTCATTTTGAGCCTATTCATAACAATTTCATTTTATAATCTATCCTAACATGTGCAACTACCAATATAAACATAATTTTTACCATTAACATAATTTTTACTACTAATATGGTTCAATTCAAAGTGTACTCATATGTGACTTATACTAACTATAACATTAATAAACCCGAAATGACAAATAATGCATGAAAATCCGCGAAACAAGCAACGGACCAACCCGGGCCAACCCCAAGGCAGCCGTGGGCCTGCCGTGGCTCTCCGGCTCGCTGGCCCGCCACCCCACACCTCCATTTCTCCATTTTTGTTCAGTTTAACACCGTCTGAAACATCAATTAAACATTCCTATACTAATATGTTAACTTAAACTAACAAAAGACAAGCATTAGACATGCATGCAACCCATTTTATCATATGAAAATTAACTACTCAAACAAAAATCACAAAAACATACAAAAAGCAAAGAATGTGACGATTATTCGTCGAGTAACTCGAAATATGTTACCTTAAGCTAGAAAAAGGCAATTAGCACCTTGAATAAAAAACCCTAACATGCAACTAGCCACTATCTTCGACTATATACGAGTCCCCAAACTCGTCTTCCAAATCTTCACCTAAATAAACAATAAAAACACAATAATAAGCATAAAAACCGAAATTATACCGAAAATCGTCTTAAAACGACATCAAGAAAACTGAAATTAAAATATACCAGGATGTAGATCTTGAAGAGAGGATTCCGAAAATATAAATTATGTGAAAATCCGACAAGAAACGAAGAAATTATGATGAATTTAGCTTGGATTTTGTATGTTTTTGATTTGGGAATTATTTAGAACATAAAGAAAGGTAAAGTTGGACAAGAAAATCAGAAAAAAGGAAGGGGGAAGGGGTGCCGCGGGAAAAGGAAAGGAAAGGAGGAAGGGAGCGGGTTTTAGTCGGGATTTTACGAGTCGGGTTTGGCTCGTTTCGATAATAATTAAAACCGTTTGTCAAACGCAAATTCCGACAAGACCAAAGTTCTTAAACACGAGATTACAAGAAAATTGAATACTCATACGACCCATTTCCAAAATCGTTTGCCCAATTTTCAAAAGGGTTGTCATTTTTTTCCCGATATGCCCTTATTTCGAATTAAAAGATTTTTACACGGTTTAAACTATTTTTAAACGTTTCGAAACTATCAAAATAAATACTTTACCTCAAAATATAATAAAATTATATTTCTTTGAATTATTTTTACTTCAAATACATTAATATTAAATTCAACTTGATTAATAAATTACTTTCGCAAAATAATAACGGTCCGAAATTACGGGGTGTTACAATCACCCCTCCTTTTTAAAAAGTTTCGTCCTCGAAACTTAGAAGGAGAAATTATAGTAAACAACATCTTAATAATATCATCATAAGAAAATATAGGTATCTTTTCAATGAAACGGTGATACTCTTGTTGATCAGACAGGAACATCCACATTTCATATCAAAATAAGGTAAAAAGGCAAATCATTTGTATAAATCAAAAACCAAAATACCTTCAAAACATTAATGAAGAGTTTTTCAAGAATATATGTCTCATTCATGGAACGGAATTGCTCTTGTCGTGCACACAAGAACGCTGTCTTACCAAATCAGAGACAAATCTTAACGAAATCTCGGGTCTAGAAATTAAAATTACGGTAAATGAGTTTATATTCAAGAAAGGAATAGGGAACTACATCAAATTTTCATTTTCAAGTCTTCAAAAATAGGTTAGGTTTGCAGAAGTGACATAAACTTTTAAGAATGAATCGAACCCGGTAGCTTGAAAGTTTAGAAGTTGTACAAAAAGGAAAGTAACTTAGATAGCATAAAAAAAAAAAAACAAAGTATGTTAAAAGGATTCAAGCTTAACTAATCAAAAGAGCTGTATGAATTTCATGGAGTAAGAATTGAAGTCGAACCTAAAAGGGTGTCAAAAATGGAGTTTCATAGGTTACCAACATCAAACTTATGAGAGGAGTATGATGAAGTAAGGAAGAGAGGTATGAGCGGTAGCGCTCATGATCAAGGAAGAAGGGAAATTAGACAACAAGGAACGCCAGACACCTTTGTCTCAAACAACAACATCACTCAAAACGGTTCCAAAACTTCCTAACAACAAAACTCATAACCACATCACTCCCAAGGGTTTCCTCAATCGCTTATGTTACCTCATCCTAATCTATTCCCTGAAACAAGGTATTCCACTATAAGTGTGATCTCATCGTTCCAAATCCTCAAACATCCAGAAACAACTTCCACAAGCCTAAGGTCAAGGCTTCCAACAAAGCTATATTCGTATCCAACTAGTGTCAACTATGGGTTCCTCAAAACAAATAAACCTTTAATCAATAATTCCAATACCAAGCTATAAACTCCAAGAGAAAGTTCCTCAAATAGTTCACCATATTCTCATTTCAAAACAAGGTAGTAACATACCAACCCCAAAATCTGAAAAATCAATAGGATCTCAAGTTTCTCTATCCTTTTACTTACTAAGGATTCCCAAAAGCGGAACTATACTCAGCTACAACACCATCACACCATCACAAGTACTCAATGCGACCTCAAGGTCTATAAAACTATAGGATTAACAAATTCTTCTCAATACTAAGTCTCTCTCAACTCAAGAACTCTCAAGAGCCAACTAATATCAAATCATATCACCAATCCATTATGGTCATCAACATCCCAAGGAATATTCTTTCAAATTTGACATCCTAAACTTACTTACCATCAAATTCCCAAGGAACAAGGTCTTAATTTTAACAACACTTTATCACCTCAGAGATCCTAAAACCCTAAATTGAAACTATGTTCTTTAACCTAGCAATTGGTGTCAACCATACCATTACCCTTTCTAGTTATTAAAACAAGTGCTAAAACTTCCCAATAATGTAGCTTACTCTCACTCTCATACCATAGCTCAAGTAGT
Source organism: Silene latifolia (assembly GCF_048544455.1). Classification (NCBI taxonomy): domain Eukaryota; kingdom Viridiplantae; phylum Streptophyta; class Magnoliopsida; order Caryophyllales; family Caryophyllaceae; genus Silene; species Silene latifolia. The sequence goes on along the minus strand of NC_133537.1, from coordinate 92,276,146 downwards.
AATCAATATCACTCACTAAAATCAACTAATAACCCCACATTTAACATTTCTCACACGGTAACATATACATTATCAAACCCTCATATCAAAAGTGATTATAGAAGCCAATCAAAAACTCGTCTACTTAGTCAATCCCATATCCTCAAATCCACCATTCAGTTTCATCCATTTTAAGTCAAGTACTAGGCACGAGTATCCAAACATAAACAACAATGCCATGGTCCATAATCTTAGTAACCAAAGCAACTCACATCTGACACATAAAATCCACCAATCCAACGTACTCACTTTATCAAGGATCTATAGGTATAAGAACCATCAAGTATGTCTCACCACACTACCTAAGTCTTTCCAATATCAAATCCTCTCAAAACCAGGAAAGGGTCAAACACAACAATCCCTTCAAAGGTCATGATGTCCAACCAAGGCCAACATTTCTCAAAACAAATAGTATTATAAAAAGGCGTTAAGGAAGCATAAGCAAGGAACAAATGACATGTTAGGAAATAAGGAGTCGAACTGTAAAGATAACGGTTGACAAAAATAAGAGGTATTCGAGTTAAGAAGATATCTCGGGCAAGAAGAAGATACGTAAACTTTGGCATAAGAACAGGGTTCAACGAACGTTAAAGAGGAAGAAAGGAGAACAAAAGCGGCATAATGAAAAGGTTACCGCTTACCAAACACTCATCAAAGCTTATGATCGATATGATAAGGTTACTTCACTAAGGTGCTCAACAAGGCCCCAAATGTCTACCAAATCATAGGACTAACAAGGACTCCACAATGGTAGTTATTCATCAACTCAATTGGTTCTAAGAGCCAAAATCAATTCACCACACAAATTCATTTATTACCATCCATGTCCCAAAGTATCTCCTTTACAATTCTCGTCATTGAACTTCACTTACTATGTCATCCCCAAATACCATGGCTTGTTTACTCCATCATCTCACCACTTAATACTTCTAGTCTCCGATACCATAAATTAGAATCACATCTTTGAACTCACGAACTACATCGATCAACGTTCCACCAAAATTCCCAAATTCAGATATGATTAATGTGGTCAACCACGTGTTCTCAAACTTCGGCTACTATATATTAGATTTGGTTAACTCGAAAGGTTTAACAAACTAACTAATTCCAAAGTACGATACCAATCCATTAAGCAACGTCAACGTCCTATTGTATTCCTTTCAAGGCCTACAAGGATTAGGGCTACTTATCATTCCTTTAATTCTCCACAGGAAACATCGAGACTCTCAAATGGAGTAGCTCAGGTTCATTCCATCTTATGTGCTAAAGTAGTACCCATGCTCAATCATCTATAACAAACAAGCTCTCAATAGACATAAATACCAAGGTGTTTCTCAACTCACTAGGCTCTCATATCAAGCACAACTAACAAAACTGACCAAAGGATCCCAAGTTATATTCTCCTATACAACTCAAACCTTAAACAATCAATTTCTCAACTCGTTCACGCCCTCCAATGATACATTCTCTCAAAACCGGGTTCTCTTGAACAAGGGAACTATCCTGCGGAATAAAAGGAAGGTGTCCACATGGACTTTTATTATAAGAAGAAAACGAACTAAGGATGAATCGGGAGAAAGAATTGAAGAGTAGTTACCAAGGCGAGAGAAGAGGAATTTGAAAGATGAATAAACAACGAGATTGGAAGGTTAAGGTAAGATACACCGACTACGGAAAGAAATATCGAGAAAGTGGAAGCATTCTTCATTTGGCATAACCAATCTTTAACGGCACCAAAATTAATAACTAACAATCAACACACTTAGCTTGTAAGATTGCATTATCTACATTTCTTGGAGAGCCATCTTGCAAAAGAGAACATTGGTTAGAACCTAACAATTAGCAATCACAAACAGACTACCACATAAAATCCTATCTCTACCCATCCTACCCATCTCTCAAGTTTATTATTTAAAGGTCAAGTGATTTATATTGGGGTGCACAAACGTGCGTCGGGAGCAAATAGGCTCTGATACCAACTGTGACACCCTCATTTTTAACAAAAGATAAACACGTAAATTCTACAGAAAAACTGACAGGATATGTTTGTAATTGGTTCAACTAGACAAAAACCTGTAATTTTTAAAACTTTTCTAAACCATTCACAAACATTTCCAAGAGGAGGATGCAAAGACCTGCAAATGCTAAGAACTAATTTACATAACTATGCTAAAGATAAGAAAATATAATGATACAAACCAAAATAAAAGAGGGAGACATATGTCCCTTCACAATATATACACAGCCAACTATTTAAAGGTTTACTACAAAAATAGCCAAACTAGGTCCAAGGTTCTTTTGCTCACTAGCTCGTCCGTGTACCCCATCTAAGCATCAACAACCTGTCAATCGCATTTTATACAAATACGAAAGCCACAATTCAGTGGGGAGTAACTTCGAGTCCTCCCAGCCACGAAATGTCATTTTTAATGTAACATGTAGTGTGACATGTAAACAACATGATAAACCATTTAATTATCAAGTATTCTAACATATGAGCCCTAAACTGACCAAACTAAACTATCATGTGAAACATATAACAAGCAGTAATCCAAACTTTATCAATTGTAACCGGCTTACATCTCACCTATTACAATTCATAAAATCACCATACAAGAAAAGGCAATATATCAAAGACAGGCATAAGTTCTTAGCACCGTCAATAGTCACTCTGTAACTCGAGTCTATACCACGAGGTAGGGAAGGTAATCGAACCGGTATCTTGGCTCAGAGGTTCTATCAAAACATGGCCAAGACACAACACAACCCTAGCCTAAAATCTGCCTGAGACCTAGACATGCGGATACACACCACCGCACCCAAGAACCACAATTTTTCTAAAACAAAGTGAGTACCCTAAGGAGTCCACCAAAAGGTTGGCTAGTACTTAAGCTGACCACTTACTATCAAAATAAGTAACGAGGTCATGCCCCAACTTGGATATAATCCCACCAAGTCAGGAACACAAAGGCTATTAAGCAGTGAACATATACTCGTCAAAGACTATAAAGACCTATCTATGACAAACACAACAACCTGCAAGAAGTATTTAATACCAATACCATTTCTAGCAATATTAACAATATTAAAGGTTTCAGGGAATCTAAGGCCGTTTCTACAATATAAGAAGCTACTCAAATCAACTAACTACACATGTGAAATAAAAATATAATAAATGGCCTAAAACAAGAAAAAGGCCGATTATCCAATTCATATAAAATTTCATCCAACCGAATTTTTACCCGCAACCCCGATCTGCGGACAGTGCGGGTTAAATTGCGGTGACCAATCACACAATTGATCGACATCGAATCGACAAAGGGACTAAGGCTCAGTTTTCGGCACAATCATC